>NC_057711.1:19053321-19088676 GCF_004010195.1 Chiloscyllium plagiosum | reverse complement strand
GTTGGAGGATTTGAGCTACAGGGAGAGGCTGATCAGGCTGGGGCTGTTTTCCCTGGAGCATCGGAGACTGAGGTGTGATCTTATAGAGGTTTACAAAATTATGAGGGGCATGGATAGGATAAATAGACAAAGTCTTTTCCCTGTGGTGGGGGAGTCCAGAACTAGAGGGCATAGGTTTAGGGTGAGAGGGGAAAGATATAAAAGAGACCTAAGGAGCAACGTTTTCACGCAGACCGTGGTACGTGTATGGAATGATCTGTCAGACGAAGTGGTGGAGGCAGGTACAATTGCAACATTTAAGAGGCATTTGGATGGGTATATGAATAGGAAGGGTTTGGAGGGATATGTGCCGGGTGCTGGCAGGTGGGACTAGATTGGGTTGGGATATCTGGTTGGTGTGGATGGGTTGGACCAAAGGGTCTGTTTCCATGCTGTACATCCCTATGACTCTATGTCTCTAAGGCGAATAGCTAAGGTTTTTTTCTCCCCCAGGATAGGTTTGAGGTGAGAGGGGAAATATTTAAAAGGGACCTGAGGGGCAACTTTTTCACAGAGGGTGGTGTACGTTTGGAATTAACTGCCAGAAGAAGTGGTTGAGGTGAGTATAATTACAACATTTAAAAGACATTTGAACAGGAATATGAATGGGAAAGATTAGAGGGATATGAGCTAAATGCAGTCAAATGGAACTAGTTCAGTTTAGGTGTGGATAAGTTGGACTGAAGGACCTGCTTCTGTGCTCTATGACTCTGTGAGTCACTAATCACAAAGGTTAATCATAAAAGGTTTTCTAACAACTAAGATGGTGACTGTAATAGAAACAGAGGATTCAAGTAAAATGGAAGGAATGGGGTAGAAATGAATCCAAGCAACAGGAACATAGATAGAAAAGCAGAGTGGGTCAAGAAATGGTAGATGGAATTTAGTTCAAAGAAGTGTAACTGATTTGTATGAGAACAATATTATGCATACAGTTACACCAAATAGATCACAGTAGTTCAACAAAGCAGCTCACCTCCATCTCTCAAGGGCATTTAATGATGGGTAATAAATGAAGATTCAGCCATCAAAGCCCACATCCCATGAATGAATTATTTTTTTTAAATTGGAATGAATTTTTCAGGCAAAAGTGTCCTTCACCTCATTGTGATAGGATCTTCTTTGGTAAATTTGTTGCCATCAATACTTACACTATTTGTGAAGAATTAAATTTATATAAGCCTTTGGCAGAAGGTACATATTTGAATAACAGTAAGTAATTTATTATATAATTCTAAGACCAGCCATGATCAAATGAAGCCTTAGCAGCCTCAGTGAGTTGAATGGCCTCATTCTACTCCTATATCTTATGGTATTATTGCCTAATAACAGGTACATTACCTTATTATATAAACTACATATTAGGAAGTGATGTGCTGTAGAAAGTAGGACTAACAACAACTAAGAATTATTTAGAACTCTCTACCTCCTCTCAGTGAGAGTCTTTTATATATCAATGTGTGGAGCCATCTTATTCGGAACAATTGCTTTCCAGCATTATCACCATGAGGCATTTTCCATGTATGTGGAATATGAGCAATTTTCAGTGTCTCTGGCCATGTTCTGTATCATCAAAAGATAAGCTTCAGCAAAATTCCTTTCCCTACCTCCCCACCAATATACCCTCCCACCATCACCCAGCATTGACCTGTAGTAATTCCCCCTCCAAATGATAAAACTTCTATTCTACAGAGCATCAAAAAGGCTGGTGTGTTACACCCATAATTATTAATAACCAAAAAATAATCTGGGTAGATTGATACATATGCCAATTATTATGGGAGTGGATGCAGTCTTGATGGGCAGAATGGCCTACTCCTTCTGTTTCTGATATAGATGATAAATGGTAGACAGGTTAAATTTTGGAAAGATTAAGGCCATGCATTGACAAAAGAATTATGGTGTTGTTTAATTTGTTCATCTGACAATCCTTTCCCCATGACTGTACTTATTGTAATGACTAATCCAGAATTATTGTAACGACGGGTCTTGTGATGTAGTCATGCTAATAATGTGGGTTCAATTCCTGAATTGGCTGAAGTTTCCATGAAGATCCTTCCATCTTGACCTCGCTCTACACCATAAACTCACCATCAGTCATCTCTCCCTAATGAGAGAGCAGCCCTATGGTCCTCTGGGATTATGGCAACTTTACTTGTAATTATTGCAAGCTATTCATGTTTAAAATAAGCAAATGTCACCACTACAAAAGAGGAAAGAAGAATTTTAAACAGTTAAAATAAGCATTTGTCCATTTATATTCCTCCACTCAATTTCAGGACCCAACTGATTGACTCCACAAAGCACAAATTCCTCATTGCAAACACAGGGTAGGTAAAAAAAATCCAGAGTGTAAAAATATCTATCAGAAGATGAACATTAAGCTGTTGTTCACTACCTTACATGAACATCGGAATGATGAATTCTGGCCAATCCAAGCAAGAAATGAGTTTCAATATTTTAATTAACTCATTAATATTCTGCAACATACAAGGGAGAAGAGGACAAACCTGGAATTCCTGCCAGGAAACAGAGGTTCGAGACTGAGCATGAATCCTTCTTCCTTTAAATATCTGACTTCAATATGAAATGTAAAGAATCATTCCTCAGAATTTAAATATTTTGTCCTTAAGAAGATGGGGATCGGGTTTTCAGGTGTTAAAATGATGAGCATGGATAGTGGATCTTGCTGTGCAAGTATTAATCACTGAATTTTCCTCCTAAAAATGACTTCACCAGATGTGGATGTGGCTGTCTCAGCCACCATTTGTCACCAATTCCTAATTCCTCTGGAGAAGGTGATGGTGAGCTGTCTTCTTGAACCGTTGCTGTCCTTGCCCTTCAGATGTAATCCACTGGTTGTAATTAGCTTTTGAAGGGACATTCTGAGAACACATAGGAGAATTTAAAAATGCAAGTTAGTTCTTTGGAGGCCTAGGGGACCACAGACCAAGCAGTGATGAACTGCTTAACAAGCTCAAACATTCCTTGGCTAGGGAAGGACAATCACAGAAAGAAGTGAATAACTTGCTTTCGCAAAGTGCCTTTTACATCCTCAGGGCATTTGAAAACATTCTACTACCAATTAATTAACTTTTGAAGGGAATAACACATCAGACAATTTTCACTTCGCCGGAACCCAGAGGCTGCAGTGAGATGAATCTGTAACTTGTTGAGGTTGATTGTTGGTCCGAATACTGAAAATTGGTCTCGATTTACTAATCCATGAGGACTCACGATTGAATTTAGTACTCTCGATTAACAACCCAGTGAAAATCATTATCCAGGATCCTATTCGACAAGCAAGCTTTTATGGAGTACCAAAATAATTTCTTGTGCAAATGTGAATACCTTAGTACATTCAGGAAACAAATCATAAATGCAAATCTATTTTTTTTCAAAAGTGTGTAGTTTAGTTCAAACCATACAGGATGTGTAGCATATTGTTGATGCTCTTTTGTAGGCTGCACTGGTCAATGAAAGTTCTTTACACAGAATACAAGGAGCTTTAGTTGTAAAGGTCTTCAGCACAGGAAGAGGCTATTCAGCCCATTGAATCTGTGATGATGAAAAACAATGACTTAATTATTGTAATCCTATTCTCAAACACTTGGCCCATTGTCTTACATGCCTTGGCACTGTGAGTGTCTACCTACATACTTCATAAATATTGTGGGGGTTTCTGCTTCTCCCACCTTTCCAGGCAGTGAGTTCTAGATTCCCAAATATTTTACTCACATCCCCCCTACACCTCCTACCACTGATTATTGGATTAAATGAAATAGATTTTTAACTGTGAACAATGGAATAATTACTATATTGAGTATACTCCCTTTCCACTGATAAGTGCATTCCTTCTGTCACTTGGGTCTCTTGAAAGTTCCATCAGATTCTTCACCTCAGATAGCAAGGTGGTTCAATGGTTAGCATCATAGTGCTAAGGACCTGGGTTCAATTCTAGCCTTGTGTCACTGTATCGCATTTTCATGTTCTCCCTGCATCTATGTGGATTCTCTCTGGGTGCTCTAGTTTCCTCCCACAGACTAAAGATGTGCAGGTTAGGTTGAATGGCCATACTAAATTGCCCATAATGTCCAGGGATATGTAGGCTAGATAGATTAGTCATGGGAAATGTAGAGATAGAGTGGACCTGGGTAGGATGCTCTTTGAATGGCCAGTGTGGATTCAATGGGCCAAGTAGCTTGCTTCTCCATAGTAGGGATTCTATGGCCTCCTTCACACTTTTGTCTCTTAGACACGGTATAAAATCTATCATTTTGACCTCGTCTTTAGGTCACTCCACCTAAATATTTGCCTCAGCATCTTTTCCCACCTGATTGCTGATCTGCAGAAATGCCTGGATATTTTCTTCCTCAGAGACACAATACAAATTAAAGTTATTGTCATTGTTAATAATAACAGGGTGTATATTTGGCCACAAATGAGAATGAGCATTCGAAAAGTAGATGCATACAGGGATGTCAGAATGTGCAATGAAACCAGATGTTCTTGAATTGTTGATCTCATAAAATTATCATTTGGAGAAAGACATGTGGACAAATTTGAATGATGGAACATGGTGCGTTAAGTTAATTTGGAGCCACAAGTTCTGAACAATATGTATGAAATAGAAATGACTAATTTCTATAATCCATTAGAAAAAAAGCATATGTCTTTTTTCATTGTCAAATGGAAATGCAATCAACATTTCTTTTGGGCACTTATTCATAAACTTTAATGTATCAGAGCACCATTTAATCAGTGGTAATACAAAAGTAGGTCTACTTAACAAACGAGCTTGTAAGAGGCACAGCGAGGGAAATGATGATCTTTTGATAACTAAAATCATTCAGGGTGTGCAGGAAAACTGAAATGTTGGCTCTTGCAATACGTTTCTTAATGTTAAACATAATTAATTACATTTTTTATTACAGAAAGCATGCTTTTACAATTTTAACAAGACATTATTTTATCTATATATCATTTTAATCCTCTGAATCAATACATTGCTCTTTGGCCATAACTTCATCCGCAATCTTTAAATCATATTTATCTTTTGATGTTTTCTTAATGTAATTCTCATTGCCTTCGTTGTTAGTGATATACGTACTTTAAATCAGATTTTATGTGTCTCGATCCTTGACATTTAAGACAAGGACAAGAAAAAAATGAAAATTATTGCATGTTATAAATTGATCATTACTGCTAAGGCTTATGGTGTTAGTATTAGGGATGGTAACAGTTTGTTTTTATTTTTCTCCTGGTTTGTAGGGAGAAAGTCAAAAGCAGACATCACCATTTTGACTTCATCTCGAAACCCAGTATCAGTTACCACTGATTATAAAGCTATGCATTAAATGTCTGACATACAAGGAAATTACCAGATGGTCACAGAAACATAGAAACCAAGATTAGGAGTGGTGATCCAGCCCTTCAAATCTCCTCCATCATTCAATGTAATCATGGAGGATCCTCAATCCTAATATCATATTCCCACTTTCTCCCTATATCCTTGGATGTCTTCAATATCTCAATAAAATTTCAACCTTTTTCTTGAACATATTCAGTCATTTGGTCATTTCAGTCAGGTCACACTGTTTCACCTCTTTTCCCTCTGATGAGGCTATTGGCATAGCTCATGCAAGAGCCTTTGGCAACATGTCAGCTTCTCTGTACGGGACTGCATTTGCATCATGCTAAGAGGACCATATCAGAATGCAGCTGAATTCAGTAATGGAAAATAGTTTCATTCGAACAATGAAGAAGTGGTCAATGACTATTAATAACTCCTTCGCAGCTTGCATTTGACATCCTGAGAGCTGCCAAAATGCCCTTGAGAGTCCTTTTATTCTTGCTGCACTTCTGGGTCCAGATGCCTTGCCAGGGTGGTTACTGGGAAAAAAAAACTATTATTATGTCCATATGACTTTGTTGTGCAACTCCTTACTGAGGAAAAACACAGATACATTGGAGCCCATATGTTAATCAGAGGTATAATGAAGCAGACAATAGGCCTCTTGAAGGTGATCTTCTGCTACTTGGACTGGTTTGATGGGACCTCTTAGTATATTCCAGACAGAGTGTACTGCTTAATCTTCACAAGGTGTACTCTGAACAACTCAAGCAGGCAATGAGGGGAAGTAATAGATGCTGAAGAGGTGGGAAAGCCAGAGCACTATTCCAAGAAATAGGACAGTGAGCATTGTGCATGATAGACTGTAGCAATGTCAGAAATGCAAGAAGAGACAGGAATGTGATGGACCCCAGTTCCAGTAGATGAAAATGTGAATGAATGACCGTGAATGAAGTTCAAAATGAATGAATGAAAAACAATTGCCTCAAGTCTTTTCCAAAAGCTTTTTTTCTCAAATCTAGTGTCCCTTCATGGATTGCAGCAGTTCAAGAAGGCAACTCGCCACTATCTTCTCAAAGACAAGTAGAACCAATGGGCTGAGAAGTGGCAGATGGAGTTTAATTCAGATAAATGTGAGGTGCTGTATTTTGGGAAAGCAAATCTTAGCAGGACTTATACACTTAATGGTAAGGTCCTAGGGAGTGTTGCTGAACAAAGATACCTTGGAGTGGAGGTTCATAGCTCCTTGAAAGTGGAGCCGCAGGTAGATAGGATAGTGAAGAAGATGTTTGGTATGCCCTCCTTTATTGTTTAACGTATTAAGTACAGGAGTTGGGAGGTCATGTTGAGGCTGTACAGAACATCAGTTAGGCCACTGTTGGAATATTGCATGCAATTCTGGTCTCCTTCCTATCAAAACAATGTTGCAAACCTTGAAAGGGTTCAGAAAAGATTTACAAGGATGTTACCAAGGTTGAAGGATTTGAGTTATAGGGAGAGGTTGAATAGGCTGGGGCTGTTTTCCCTGGAATGTCGGAGGCTAAGGGGTGACCTCATAGAGGTTTATAAAATCATGAGGGGCATGCATAGGGTAAATAGACAAAGTCTTTTCCCTGGGATGGGGGAGTTCAGAACAGAGGACATAGATTTAGGGTGAGAGGGGAAAGATATAAAAGAGGCCTAAGGAGCAACTTTTTCACCCAGAGGGTGGTACGGGTATGGAATGAGCTGCCAGAGGAAGTGGCGGAGGCTAGTACAATAGCAACATTTAAAAGGCATCTGGATGAGTATATGAATAGAAAGGGTTTAGAGGGATAGGGGCCGGGTGCTGGCAGGTGGAACTAGATTGGGTCAGGATATCTGGTCGGCACGGACAAGTTGGACTGAAGGGTCTATCTCCGTGCTGTATATCTCTATTACTCTATAACTCTAAATGGACAATAAGTGCTGGTCCAATCAGTGAAGCCATGTCCTAAGGGTGGATGAAAACTATTCTAGTATTAACGTAACCCTTGAGTTTAATACTCAGTCCTCTACTATCCTCAGAGACATTGAAGGGAGGAAGCTCCGCTCCTGCTCTGACCAGCTCTTCATATGACAGGTCTTCCTGAAAAAGGTGAAAGTGTCCCCACTATTGATTTGACCTCACCTCAGCATTTTAATCTACGTGATGGGGCAATGCTTATGTAATATAAGAAACTAGGCATGGATGTTGTCATATTGAAGAATCCAAAATATGTTTATAAAGGTAAAAATTATATACTAACAGTACATTCCTCAGCCACATAGTGTGTGTGACAGTATTTTTTAAAAGTAGTATACCATACAGCTATATGCTTCAAATGCTTTGTCATGCTTCAAGTGATCCAGGTTAAGATGAAATCTGAGATCTTTACACCTCAGGTCACATTCCATGATGCACTGAATATATTATTAGCATGTAAAGTATATTGATATAATGACAATGAGACATAAAGCAACAACTGGCTTTCCAATTCTCATTATCTTAATATCATGTATTAACTTTTCTCTTTTCAGTGAAGTAATTCATACCTTTAACTATACTTTTCTGATACACAGGCCACAGTAAGTTCTTAACTATTGAAATGCTCTAAATAATGCGTTCATAATGATGTAAACAGCAGTACACATTGAGTAAAGTTACTTGTCGTTTTTAAAATGCTTTAACTCATCATAACCAGGGTGATGACATTTGGTTTGTATGCTGAAGTGAGGGGATGTGCCTATGGTCCATTAATGAGGAATGTTTCTACCTACAGCACCATTAAGAGCAGATGCAGGTATACATACAATAATTCGTAGCACATACTCAGACCTTCAACACAAAATGCAACTGAACAGTCAGTCAAATGATAAAAAAGAACAGTAATTGTGATGCTGGAGTGCCCATTATCTCCATCATTAAGCAATTTAAGTGCTATTTATCATATTCAGAGACTCTCTCCTCAATAAATTAAGGATGCTGGTTCAATGATGGAGGGAGTGAGGTGTAGCAAGGTGTTGCAACCTCTGTGACTAATGTTGATGGCATGAGAAAGAAAACCAGACGTCATCTGTATTGGACAGATGACTAAGCCACCGCTTAACAGAGTTCAGCACATATTTAATTCATTTTGCATAATGTCTTATAATTATACAGGATGTGCAGTATATGGATCCAATTTAGTGATCAGTTGCCAAGGTAAATAACAAAAACTGTGATGATTTATGCGTTACCTATATATAGTACAAATTGATAACTTTAAAAATTGTGTATATGAATTGGCAGAAATGCCTCCTCAAGCATGTCGGATGTGTCAGCCTGATCAACTGAACGTTTCACTACCCCCAAACACTGAACACAATTTCAGAATGTTAGGCATGTGCAGATTAAGACAGAAATCCAGATATTGCAGTCTGTCACTCAGATGTTTCAATACAAGTTGCACTATGGAACATTCTTCCTGCACCTCACTCAAATACAGCAATTATTGAAAATGTAGTGAAAAGTTTACTTTCCATTCACACAACTAAACCAAAAAATGGTACATCTTGCTCATTAGTGATTGGTTGAAAAAAACCTGATGAATCCAGTAAAATAATTTCATTGATTAATCAGTAGAACCCCTCAAGCTAATTTCCCCCACTCCAGGGAAAAGAATTTGTCTATTTACTATATCCATGCCCTCACTATTTTATAAATTTCTATATGGTCACCCCTCAGCCTCCAACACTCCAGGGTAAATAACCCCAGCCTATTCAGCCTCTCCCTATAGCTCAAACCATCCAATCCTGGCAACATCCTTGTAAATCTTCTCTGAACCCTTTCAAGGTTCGCAACATCCTTCGTATAGCAGGGAGACCAGAATTGAATGCAGTATTCCAAAAGTGGTCAATACAATATTCTGTACAGCCGCAATATGATCTCCCAACTCCTGTACTCAATACACTGACCAAGAAAGCCAAGCATACCAAACACCTTCTTCACTATCAGGTCTACTTGCGACTCCACTTTCAAGGAACAATGAACCAGCACTCCAAGGTCTCTTTGTTCAGCAACACTTCCCAGGACCTTATCATAAGTGTAATAACCCTATCCTGATTTGCCTTTCCAAAATGCAGCACCTCACATTTATCTAAATTAAACTCCATCTGCCACCTCTCAGCCCATTGGCCCATCTGATCAAGATCCCATTGTAATCTGAGGTAACCTTCTTCACTGTCCACTACACCTCCAATTTTGGTGTCATCTGCAAACTTACTAACTATACCCCTTATGTTCACATCCAAATCACTTATATAAATGAGGACAAGCAGTGGACCCAGCACCGATCCTTGTGGCTCACCACTGGTCACAGGCCTCCAGTCTAAAAAGCAACTCTTCACCACCACCCTCTGTCTTCTATCTTTGAGCCAGTTCTGTATCGAAATGGCTAGCTCTCCCTGTATTCCATGTGATCTAACCTTGCTGACCATGAGGAATCTTGCTGTTCGTCTTACTGAAATCCATATAGATCAAGTCCACATCTCTTTTCATTAATCCTTCAACCCTTTTCATTACTTCTTCAAAAGCCCAATCAAGTTAGTGAGACATGATTTCTCAAGTACAAAGCCATGCTGACTACCCTGATCAGTCCTTGTTTTCCAAATACATGTAAATCCACTCTGATAGCCATTTTTGGAAAGTAAAGTCAGAGATTCAACTATCAAAGTGGAAATGGTGAGCTAGATATTTATCAATTCTGGAAGAAATCTGAGTGAGTGCCCTGTCACTGAAAGTTAAGTGGAGTGGGTTGAGAGATATGCTGAGTCAGCTCATCAATAGCTGAAACCTCTTCTCATGAATCACAGAAATCACAGAAATATTATGGAAAGAGGCCTGTCAGCCCCATTGCGTCTTCACATACTTTCCAAATGATTTTTTGTTTTTAAACCCAAGTATCCATGTATACACCTATTTGGCCCTTGTAATCAAAAACTCATTCAAAATTCTGTTTCCCCTACCTGAAGTTATATTCATTGCACTTATTCTAATGTAACTACATTGGCTTTTAATACAGCAATTCAGCACCACTACCTTCAAGTTCCCTTCCAAGCTACTCATCATCCTGATTTGGAAATATATTGCCATTCCTTCACTGCCGCTAGATCAAAATTCTGGAGTTCCCTCCCTAACGGCATTGTGGATCAACCCACAGCTCACCACCTCATTCTCAATGGCAATAGGAACAGACAATAAATGCTGGCCAGCCAGTGATGCTCACATTCCACAAATGAATTTTTAAAAAACTGTGATATTAAAATTTTCATTCTCACGAAAACACCCCAACATGACCTCAGCTTTCCTATCTCTGCCACCTCAACCTCAAGGGCAACCCTTTGAGTTCTCTGTTTTCCTCCAGTTCTGGCTTCATATGCAACTGCTCTGGGACACTTTCTTCAGCTGTCTAGTTCCTAAATTCTTTGATTTTCTCCGTCAGTCTCTCTCCCTCTGTCTCTCTGCAATTCTCTCTCTTCCAAAATGCTGTCACTGTACATTGGGAGTATGAAAAGCAAATGGTCCAAGAATCTATGCCTAAAAGAATTTGGAATAACCCAGTGCCAAAAGCATTCTGTATTTAATCACAAAACACACGGCTTTATTGCACAAGATCCACCAAGTAAAAGCTTCATCGATATAATTTGCTTCAATGCATTATTCCATTCTGAGCTATGAGGTCATTCAGTCAGACTTGACACATCTTGAAATTCTCTTAATTTGTGTCACTGTTATGAGCTGTCATTCCCAGGAAACAAGAGAACTGTCCCATGTGTCAATGGTCAATGTAAGTGAGCCAAACAACCACGACACTGAAGGGAGTGCAGTTTTTATTTTTCCCCTCCACTTAAGATTTGTTCTCTGCAGCACGGAGAAAGTTCATGGGAGATTTATAGAGCCATTCAAAATTATGGAGGTGTTTGATGGAATAAAAAAAGGAACAACTGTTTCCTCTGGCAGGAACCACAGAATACCAATTTAAGGTAATTGGGAAAAGAACTAGAAGGCAACATAATATTACAATTTGGAATGCACTGACAAAAAGATGGTGATAGCAGATCAAATAATGACTTTCAAGGACAAAATGGATGTGTATTTAAAGGGCAGATAATTACAGAGCTCGAGGGGACAAGATGGTAAGTGGGACTAATTGGTTAGTTCTTTCAAAGAGCTTTCACAGGCGTGAAGGCTCAAACAACTTCCTTAGAATCAGAGAATCGTAGAATCCCTACAGTTTTGAAACAGGCCTTAACGGCCCAACAAATCCACACCGACCCTCCAAAGAGTATCCCACCCGAACCCATTCCCCATTACTCTACACTTACCCCTGACTAATGCACCTAACCTACACATCCCTGAACACTCCTTCTGTGCTACACAGTCCTAAGCCACTCTGCTTCCACCTTGCAGTTTCAAATGTTAAAAATATAGTTTGACTGGCCAGAGTCTCGCTTTCAGGTTTTGGGAATTTGAAAACCTACACTGGGACATGAAGCACGAAAGATTATATGTTTGTTTGAACTCCACATTAATCTGTCCCTCAGAGAGGAGTAAATCTTTCTTTTTTATGAATAGCATTCCGAATTTCCACCAATTATTTATTGTTATTTGCCCATTTGAGAAGTTGCCATAAGCTCAATGGCTATGCTGTCACTTTCACTCACATCATGTAAAATGCATAAGAGCGAACTATTTAAACATGCCAAATCAATTTTACTAAGATATCAATTATGCTGCTATTTGAAGACTATGACATTTGATCGACTTTTGTTTTAATTTTTTTGACATGGAGAATGTTAAGTTGACATCACAAAGACCTGGAGGAGCATTGTATCTAAGTGCAATATTTGCCACAGTGTCCTTTTCTGGGTGACAGCCAGTAAAAGGTGAATACCATTGTCAGGGCAATTCTAATCATTCCCTTTCAAATTTTCAACCATCTGTACTGTCTGGAAGTTTGGTCCCACAGCAGGAGGCAAGCCAACGGTAATCACACGGAGCATCAGGGGCTGAGTCCGACAGCTCTGTCAGCTGTGGGGCTGCAAATGGCAGGACAGTGAGCCAAACTGCATTCACATGAATGACCCTTAGCCTTTAACTTCACAATGTCTTTGCTTCGATGTTGATATGAAGCTAACACAAAAGAAAAAATTTAATTTTCCTTTGTAACAAACTGCCTAATAAAACTCAAACAAAACAAAGCACTCGCTTTACTACTGCACTCTTTATAAATCCAGGATTTTCCACAGCCATTATAGTCAAGGAATGTTATAATGCATGGACAGCAGCAGCCAACTTGGTTGCAACAATATCCCATGAACAGTAATACGTGAATGATCAGATAAATGATTTGTTTTGTTTGTGTGATGTTGGTTGAGGTTTGGATACACCCAGGTGATTTGATCTCTCTGTTCGACTTTGAAGTAGGACCCAAGACCTGGACAGCAGCCAGGCTTTGGCTGATAAGTACCAAATAGCATGCATGTATCCCAACTTACAAGCAATGATTATGTCCAGACTATAGATCCTAATCATCACCCCTTGACATTCAAGGGCATTACCGTCACTAAATTCCACATTATCAATGTCTTAGGGTTTTCATTGACCATAAACTGAACTTAAGCAGCCACATAAATACTGTAACTACTAGAACAGCTCAGAGGCTAGGAATTCTGCAGCGAGTAACTTGCCTCTTATCTCCTAAATGCCTGTCCACCATCTACAAGGCACAAATCCAGCGTTGATAGAACTTGCTCCACTTGCCTGCAGCTCTAGCAACACTCAAGAAGCTGGACACTATTCAGGATAAAACAGTCCACTTTATTAATCTGTATCTACCACCTTCAATACATATTCCCTTCACCACCAATGCACTGTGGCAGCAGTGTATACCATCTACAACTTGCACAGGAGGAGCTTACTAAAGGTCCTTAGAGAGCACCTTCAAACGCAGTGACCTCTACCACCTAGAAGAGCAAGGGTAGCAGTCATCACTAACTGCAAGTTCCCCTCCATATTTGTCTCTTTTTACGCTGCCCATTGCTATAACCATCAAACCAAAGGCCTTTGTGCAGGAAAGACAGTGGCACAATCAATTTAGAATGAAATGCCTGTATCAGAAACCATTGTCAATTGTCATAACCATCCATCTTTTGTCCTTTACCCCCGTCATTACATCATTTTAAATCCTCTCAAAAATTGCCAAGCACTCTGTCAAACTGCAACGGAGTTTTAAGGAAGGAAAGTAACCATGGCACCAGACAGTGGAACATCCAACCTGTTTGACTCTGCAAATTCCTCTTTGTTAACATCTGGGGACTTGTGGCAATATTGTGAGAGGTGTCCCACAAACTAGTCGACCAGAAGCTTGACATAGTGATAGTCAAAAAAATCATGCCTTACAATCAAAGTCCCAGGCACGACCGTTAGGATCTCTGGGTGTTACTTCTCCATTAGCAAGTGCAGCATCAATGCCCAATCAAACTGGACAAAGTTAAAAATCACACAACACTAGAATATAGTCCAGCAGGTTTATTTAGAAGCACTAGGTTTTGAAGCACTACTTGGAGGAGAAAGTGAGGTCTGCAGATGCTGGAGATCAAAGTTGAAACTTTATTGCTGGAACAGCACAGCAGGTCAGGCAGCATCCAGGGAACAGGAGATTCGACGTTTCGGGCACAGGCCCTTGAAGAAGGGCCTGTGCCCGAAACGTCGAATCTCCTGTTCCCTGGATGCTGCCTGACCTGCTGTGCTGTTCCAGCAATAAAGTTTCAACTTTGAAGCACTACTTCTTCATCAGGCAACCACTTTGATTTTTAACTTTGTCCACCCCTGTCCAACACTGGCATCTCCAAATCAATCACATTGGATGTGTCTTAAAGGGCATAGCAGCAACTATAGGGGTCTATGGCAGCTGGTGAGGGAGAAAGAGGAAAATGTATGAACAGAAAAATACCTTCTGACCTTTTACTTACCAATCTACTTTCTGTAGATGTCTTTGATATTATTGGCAAGAATGACACATTCTTGTCAAAAAAAGTTCCACATGCACATTGAGGATACACTGCATTGTATCCTCAATATGATATTTCCAGCTTGCTAAATAGGAAAATCTTTGAGCAGATTTTGGAATTTCAAATTAGCCATCCATAAGATTCTGTTGGCCATTATGAACCGCAGAGTTGTAGGCAACCACAATCTTTAATCTGATTTCTGGCATATCCTCTGCTCTAGGATTACCATAAAGCCACAAAATCAACTGATTAAATTGCAAATGCATGGTCATTTTGCATCAATGCAACCTTTATGAAATTGGACCCACTTAGTACTTTGAATAAAAGAATATAGGAGGATATTCCTGGATCAGCACCATGCACACCTAAAAATGAGATAGTAACCTGCAGAAGCTATAATACAGGACCACGTGCATGCCAAACTGTGGAGGGAGCATGTGATAGATAAATCTAAGCGATCCACATTCAACAGTTTGGATCTAGACTCTGCAGTCCTGTGACATCTATTTGTGAATGGTTGTGGACAATTAAACTAATGCAGAGTTGTAGCAGCATATAGCATTTACAAAGAGCATTGCAGAAAGTCACCCAGGGTCCTTAGACAGCATGACCTCTACCACCTTGAAGGACAAGGACAGTGGATACATGGGAAAACCTGCTAATTTTCCTTGAAGGAACACACCATCCTGATCTAGTAAGATATCAGCATAGCTGATCAAAATTCTGGAACTCTATTCCTAACTGGACAGTTGGTATCCCCACACCCCATTGACGGCAGTGGTTCAAGAGGCAGCTCATCTGCACTTTCTCCAGGTTAGTTACGATGGGCGGAGAAGTGTGAATTGACAGATTCAGGTTGGAAGATGTAGTATTAGGCTGAAAAATGATGTTTTCAAACCAGATTAATCATCAAGGGTTAATTGAATATGACAATGATCAATTGAAGTGGAAAATCATGAAAAACAGGTCTAAGCAACAACAACTTGTGTTGACTGGGGGAAGAATGCCTGACTTTGAGGGGCAGTCTTGTATAGCCTCCATGGAGTCACTTGGACTTGTTTTCTACCTGTTACAAAATGGGGATTCTGCAGATAACTTTAGATTCAGAATAGTATTAATATCAGGGACATTTCCCATCCGACTGGGATTTGTGAGACCAGTGGCATGGAATCTGCGATAGTGCTCCAAGTGCCAGCTATCCAAAGTCCTTGGCATGAAGACAAGGCACTGAGACTCATAAGCCTGCATATATATGAAGTTGTTTAAGCTAATAGATTTGCTATGTATTAAAGTGCATGTGTCATCTTGTAATCATTTTGATCAGACCTTACAGAACCTGTTGGGTATTTTTAGCCTAGCTCACCAGAAGAACAATGAAAGATACCATAAAGTCAAATTATAAATTTGCATAATCACAGAACTGTAATGCAGAGGGACACCATTCAACCCCTTTTCTAGTCTACTGAAAAACTGCTGTGGAAACAGAAGGATTGAGGAGTTCATTAATTCAAATCATTAAAAGTAGCAAGGCAAGTTGAAAAGGCTGAGAAAATAGCATGCCAGATCAATGGTGTTTTACAGAGACATAGTTTACAAAAGCAAGATATTTATGTTAAACCTTTATGGTTAGACCCCAGCTGGAGTACTATCGCCAGTTTTGAACATTACACTTCAATAAGGATGTCACCAGCTTGGACAAGGTGCAGAGGAGATTTAGCAAGATGCTACTAGATTTAGATTCTATTTACATTTAGGTTTTATTGTCATGTGTAATCAAGGATAGGGGCATACGAGTACAGTGAAAAGTGTACAGTGTCACCAATCCCGGTGCCATCTTAAATACAAAGGTATCTCAATACAAAATCTTAGATACAAAAGTGGAAAAGTAAAGAAATAGGTTAAAAAGTTCATCACTACAGTTCATTTTGATATAAAGGGGAAAACTAAAGGAATAAAGTTAGAAGCTAAACATTACAGTCCTTTCTTAAACCCCGGTCCTGCAGTCGCTCCATGTTAGACTTTCCCCACAAGACACCCTGTCCCCCACATTGGATAAAGTCCCGCCTGGCCTTGCCAGTTGCTGTGTTACCACTGCGGCCTCCATCACTGAGTTCTTTCCAGAAGGTAAGTAAGAAAGCATTAAAATACTAAAGAAGAGAGAAAAAAAATGAGAAATAAAGGAAAAAAAAAAGAAAAACAGATGGAATGGATGAAATCTCGGCTCAAGATCCTACTCCATAGCCTATTCTGCCACTGCCATCTTGGTCTCGGTAACAAACATTCAATCTGAAAGGCACCACTGTCTGAAAAGCTGGTGGAAGCAAATCCAACATACCCTTTCAAAAGGAAATTGGATAAATACTTGAAGGGAAAGCATTTATAGGCCATGGGGCAAGAGCAGAGGAGCAGGGCCATTTAGATAACTCTGACATCAACTGGGCAAAACCATGATGATTGAGTGGCCTCCATCTGTACTGTATCACTCTGTGACCCAAGAAATGTTGACCAAAGACAGAGATGTGCTCTCTGATCCAGTAACAAATATTGGAATTACAGCTCAGGACAGATAGAAATGCATAAGTATGCAAGTAAACACAGGAAATAATTAATCATTTTCCTCCACATTTCTTGGTAATGACAAACTTTAAAGTAAGTATATAAATGTAAGCAAGTGTATGTCTTGTTGCAAAGTTAGATAAAGTAATTGTAGATTGGGAGGTATGAAGTTAGAATGTAGTGTTTATAAGATTGTAAAATTGTGAAATGGGGAAAGCATTGCATGGCCCCTTTAAAAGATTGTGTGTTTTTCCTGTGCTTAGAGATTTAAAATGGCATCTGTGAGCAGCAGCTTGGAAACTTTCAAATACACAGAGAGCACCTGAATTGAAACAGTTGTATTGAAAGACTGTACAGTTAGCAGGCTCAGCAGTTGTTTTTATCAAAGCAACAGGCTTTTGAATTCAGCCAATCAATTTGAACCAGATACTTCGATACCAAAAACCTATCAAATTTAAGTTTAATAGTTTTGACAGCATAGGACCAATCCTATTGTAAGACATGTCATCAAGGGTATTAAAAGGGGGCAGTTGGACAAAGACCCCAGAAGTAGCTGCCATCCGCCAAAATTAATGGCCATCAGCTCTCAAGAGAGAATCACCGGCTTTCACAGCCTCCTCTATGACTTAGAGAAAGCACCGTCTCAATAACGATGGTACCAACAGCACAACTAGTTAATATTCCTGACAGAAGAATCAATGGAGAAGGCACAGAACATTCCAGAAGCTATATAAACCAGGTTTTAATTTTGAGAAACTATTTTTTTTTGTCTGAGTGGAACTTTTATTTATTGGAACAGCATTCCATTGGAATCTTGCTTTATTTGGGAATGGCTAGTCGTAGATTGGACTTATTCAGTTTGTTAACAGTTTAATTGATTTGTTCACTGTTAGAATTAGATAAATAAATTGTTACTTGTTGACTTTAAAGGGAATGTCATGGATTTATTTTATTTAACCACAAGAAGTTACAGGAAAGCAGGTTACACCACTTTTCCCAGTCCGTTTTGTAGATTATGGGGTAAGGTGCTTCTCTTTGGTATTTCAGTTTTAGTTCTCAGAGAGAACCAACCTCTGTTTTATAACAGTCTTGCCAATGTATTTTACCATCTTTCCAATCATTATAAAGTTGGACCCATTAAAGCTTGCTGAAATGAATGATAAAAGATTATGACCAAAACCATATTTTCAAAGACAGTACATAGTCTTGTCTATTAATGCACTGGCTACAAAAGTATTAACTTTGATCTAACTCTGGGGATAACATAATCATGATCAGTTATAGTAAAACTTGAAAACACGCAACTTAACAGCATCATTTTTTTTACATGATATATGTATGCTAGAGTGTTCTTCACAGATAATTATTTCTTTTCAGTTTTTATGAGAAATAAGCCATAACTTGAAGGCATATGCATCTTCGTGAAAGCAATTATAGATAAATTAAATGTTTCAGGATTATTTTACAAATCAACACAGAGTGGAGTGTTAAAAAATCTATCAGATTTTTAAAAGATTTAAGTGCTAAATAGTTAAAGTGAAATTCGAATTATATATAGTCATTTATTATATATTCACTTTGTGAGTCAGTGATCTGAAAGACTCTTTTGGAGTCCCTTGTATATTATCCTTTTAATAAGTTTTTATGGAATATGTTCTCATGTTCTTAAAGTGGTTTCATAAAATATAGATACAAACCACCAGTGGAGTTCAAGTGAAGATTTTGGGGACACAAAGTCCAAGTCAACAGTGGCTGTTGTGGAGCTCAAGCTTAATCCTGAGGGACCCTTTGAATCATTGTTTTTTTTTAATGGCAGGTGTGCTCCAATGGACTGCTCAATGAAGGCTTATTGGAGCAGATGGGAAAAAGCCTGTGAATAAGCAAATGTTTATTGCTGTTCAGAGAAGCCCTGCCTTTCCATCAAAACCCTCAACTTGAGAGAAGGAACTGAAAATAGGAGTGGGGGAAATGACAGAGGGGAAAAATAGGGTAGGTGAAATTTGGAGGATATGACAATTAGAGAGGAGTGAATGGGGGTGAGGGTGGGTAGATGAGATGAGGAGAGGGTAGAAAGGGAAAGTTGGAGGTGAAGTAGGACAACATGGGGATGAAGGAGGGCAAGGGGGTCTGGAAAGAGAGATATGGGTGGAGAAGGAGGGGAAAATGGATGAAGGGGTAAAAATGAGGGAGAAGAATGTGAGATGGGTTAAGGAGGTGGAGAACCCACGCAGACACGGGGAGAACGTGCAAACTCCACACAGTCAGTCGCCTGAGTCGGGAATTGAACCCGGGTCTCTGGCGCTGTGAGGCAGCAGTGCTAACCACTGTGCCACCGTGCCGCCCTAAATTGACAGTGATGAAGATAAAGTGGGAATGATCAGGGTGAAGAGAGAAGGATAAGAGGTGAAGGGGAGATGAGGAGTGAAGAGGGAAGGATGGAGAGTGAAGACGAGGAAATGACAGGTGGAGATGGGGTGATGAGAGGTGAAGAGGGAGTGATAAGGGGTGAAGAGAGGGTTGATGGTGTGAAGGAATGGAAAATGGGAGTAATGAGGGACAGATGTGGATAAAGGAGGGCAATGGAGTAAAGACGGGAAGATGTGATGAAGGAATGGTAAATGGAGAGTGAAGGGGGAAGCTGAGGGGTGAAGAGGCAGTGATGGTGCCCTCCCCCTACACACACAACAATTGAAGCCTTCCCCCTACCCCATGATAGCAACAATTGGCTTGCACTTCAGAGCCACATGATGTCTGAGAAATTAACATTTGGAAAGCACTCACTTTCAGCCAATTTATTTTATTCAGGAGCAAAGCAGTATCTATTGTGTTTGATGTAATAGCACAAGAAATTGTCTCCAAATTAAAATAAACCATGTTACATTAATTGTAAAATGTCTCAATTGGATAATGACAACAGCTTTGCTTCAGAATAATCACATCCTAAAATCATTAAGCTGCCATTATACTCATTGCTTTCCCAGTCAATTAACATCAATAAAACATTATAGATAGGAACAGAAGCTTGAGATATGCAAAACATTTTACTTAAGTTCAACATTGTATCAGGAGTCATATGTCTGAAGAACCAACAACTAACTGCTGAGGGTTGGGATAGGTTACTGACTGTAAACTTCCTGTCAGTACTCAGACGAAGTTAACAGCGGTAGAGGATGATCCTTATATTTCTTCTGATAATCCACTCATGATTCTTAACAAGATGTGGCACCTACCTCAAGACAATATAATTTATTGCATGATAGCAAAAGATGAAATTACACTGGCAAGTTAGGGAGCCAGGGACAACAATCTGACTCCATCAGGATTCAAAGCTGGACTCTTTGATTCTCCATCCAGGATTGGATGACTTCATCTGATTGGATGGAACTTAATACTTTCTGCAACATTTGCCTTTTTGGAACAATTACTTTATGCAATCTCTCCTCCCAAAACCTCTTGACCCATTATTAACATTTATCCAACCAGGCTTTTCATTACATTTATATTTATCTTATCCTTTCCCCTCAATTCTCTGATTTCACAAATTCAGCCTGTCTGAAAGTTCCAGAATTCTTCCAAAATGCCTTTTCTTTGAACCTGGGAGTTTGGTAGGTCACTGACATGAGGAGTATTAACTTTGATTCTGATTGTCCAGAAATAATTTATCTGTTGGAAGGTATTTTATCTCTTGGATATCCTTCACAGAGGATGTTGCTCCTGCTAAACCCAAAAGCTGGTCCAAAATGATATCTCGAGAATCTCACAGCAGGGTTGAAGAAGAGTCATAGGGGATTCAAAATGTTTACTTTGTTTCTCTCTCCACTGAGTTTCTCCAGCATTTTCTTTGCTTGATTCAGATCTCAAGCATCTGCCATGTTTTGCTTGTATCTGAGTGATTAATTCTTTAAATATAGCCAGTGTTTATCTACTGTCAAACTTTTAAATTTTTTTCACTACTTCACCACACCACACCTTATCAGAGTTTTTTTACATCCTTTTCAAACTTTGTGGTAAATTCTATTACAATATAATCACCATTCATAAAGCCCCAGAGATTTACAGCACAGAAAAAGGCCCTTCAGCCCATCGTGTCTGTGCCAGCCAAAACAACAACATAACTATTTGAATCCCATTTTCTAATACTTGGCATATAGCCTTGTATCCACCTGTCCTGATATCTTGGCATCACAAGTGCACTTCTAAGTGCTTCTTAAATGTTATGAAGGTTTCTGACTCTACCACCCTTCCAGTTCCAGGTTCCCACCTCCCTGTCAGTAAAACGTTTTGCTCATGTCCCCTCTAAACATTTTGCCTTTTGCCTTAAAAATATGGCCCCCTGCTGATTGATCCTTTCATGAGGGGGAAAAGATTCTTCATGCCTGTTCTATCTATGCCCCCATGTAACATACAATCTCAATCATATCATCTGTCAATCTCTTCAACTCTCAGAAAAACAAACCCAGTTGTTCCAATCTCTCTTCATAATGAAACTCTCCACTCAGGCAATGTCCTGGTAAATCTCCTCTGCACCCTTTCCAGTGCTATCACATCCCTCCTATAATATGGATTCTAGAAGTGCCTACGATATTCCAGTTGTGGCCTAACCAATATTTTGTACAATTCCACCATAAACTCCCTATTCTTAAACTCTTTGCCTTCACTAATGAAGTATACCATATGCTTTCTTAACCACTTTGGTCCACTATAACAACAGATGGACAATGTAAATGCACACCAAGGAACCTCTCATCCTTCCTGCTTCCCAGGGTCCTCAAGTATTCCCTTATTTTGCTTGTTCTGGCTAAGTGGATCACATGACATTTATCTGAAGTGAATTCTATTTGCCACTGACGAGTCTAGCTGATCAAACAGTCTATATCCCCCTGCAGTCTGAAGTTATCCTCTTCAATATTTACAACAGTATTATTAAGTAGCCTTTTCTCATTACATCATACCAGAGCAATTATAGTCTGTGCCCTCACTAATTCCTCATTACTTTCAAACTGCCTTGAAAACATTCTAGGAATTCCTTCAACACAGCATTAAATCTAATCAGCCAAATCTGGATCAAAGTCACCCATGCTTGCTGCATTCCCCTTTCACTATACACACTTCCAATATCCTTATATATTCCATGCTCAACGTTCCCATTATTGTTTGGTGGCTTATGAATTGATATATAAGTTTACAGTTCAGTCCCAACAATGCTTGCACTCCCTTGGTGTTTTTTACTTCCACCCAAACAGATTCTATATTTTGCTCTTATGGTCAGAACTCATGTCACTAAAATACCGATCCTATCCTCTCAGCACTACATCCTTTCTCTCTTTCCATATTTCTCCTAAATAGTGAATAGTCTTTAACATGCAGTTCTCAGTCTTAGTCACCCTGCATCCAAACTGATGCGATAATAATTAAATCACACCTTGTATTTCCATCAGCACCATCAATTCAACTATCTCAGTAAAAATGCTACAAGAATTCATGTAGAGTTCTTTTAATCCTGTTTTTTTTTAAGCACTGTTCTGTAGCTTCACTGTGGTTGATTCTCAGAATTGTTTATGTCATTTTTCACTTTCATTTCTAACTTTTCAACTTCACATAACCAGATCTGATTTTACTTTGTCTGAATTCCCCCTTAGGTTTCCATCTCCCTGACAAGGTAGTTTAAGCATTCCCCAAGGCACTAGCAAATGTCCCAATGATAATATTAGTCCCAGTCCAGTCAAGATGTAACTGAGTGAAAATTCCTGTACAGATCTCACCTGTCCCACCTGGTCCTATTGCCCCAGAAATCTCAAGCCTTGCCTCCTGTACTGCTTATGCAGCTATGTATTCATTCACTCAATCTTCCTATTATGATATGCACAAGTACAGCATATTGGGAGTAATCCTGAGTTCACTAGCTGAGAGATGCTGCTTTGCAATCTATTGCCGAGCACCCGAAATTACGCTTTCAAGAAATCATCGCCTTTCTACTTTTCTGCCATGTGATCCAAGTTTGACTTATCCAACAGTCGAACATGTGACATCTCATCAAATGTTTTCTTTCAATCCAAGTGCAGTACGTGTCCAAGGTTCACTCTACATCACTCCTTCAAGACACTGTAATAAATAGATTAAACCTGAATTCCCTTATGCAAAACTATGCTAACTCTTCCCTATTAACTTGAGTTTTTCAATTTCCCAGCTGATCAATTCAGATGAGAATATGGCTCTCACCCTCACAATATACAGCCCTCCACTCCCTCTGCTCCAATCCCAACCTCACCATCAAACCAACGGATAAAGGGGGTGCAGTGGTAGTTTGGCGCACTGACCTCCACACCGCTGAAGCCAGACACCAACTGGAAGACACCTCTTCCTACCATCCCCTCAACCATGACTCCACGCCCCATCACCAAACCATCGTCTCCCAGACCATACAGAACCTCATCACCTCAGAAGACCTCCCACCCACAGCTTCCAACCTCATAGTCCGGGAACCCCGCACCACCTGATTCTACCTCCTTCCCAAGATCCACAGGCCTGACCACCCTGGCCGACCCATTGTCTCAGCATGCTCCTGACCCACCAAACTCATCTCCACATACCTTGACACTGTCCTATCCCCCAGTCATGGAACTCCCCACATACGGTCGAGTCACCACCCACGCCCTTCACCTCCTCCAAGACTTCTGTTTCCCTGATCCCCAACGCCTCTCCTTCACCATGGACATCCAATCCTTCTACACATCCATTCATCATGACCAGGGCCTCCAAGCCCTCCGTTTCTTCCTCTCCTGATGTCCCAACAGTACCCTTCCACTGATACACTCATTCGTTTGGCTGAACTGGTCCTCACCCTCAACAATTTCTCGTTTGAATCTTCCCACTTCCTCCAGACCAAAGGGGTAGCCATGGGCACCAGTATGGGCCCCAGCTATGCCTGTCTCTTTATCGGCTACCTAGAACAGACCGTCTTCCGTAGTTACACCGACACCACTCCCCACCTCTTCCTCCGTTACATTGATGACTGCATCGGCGCCAACTCATGCTCCTGCGAAGAGGTTGAACAGTTCATCAACTTCACCAACACATTCCCCCATGACCTTAAATTTACCTGGACCATCTCTGACACCTCCCTCCCCTTCCTGGACCTCTCCATCTCCATTAATGATGACCGACTTGACACTGACATTTTTTACAAACTCACCGACTCCCACAGCTACCTGGATTACACCTCTTCCCACCCTACCTCCTGTAAAAATGCCATCCCATATTCCCAATTCCTCTGCCTCCACCATATCTGCTCCCAGGAGGACCAGTATCACCACAGAACACACCAGATGGCCTCCTTCTTTAGAGACCACAATTTCCCTTCCCACGTGGTTAAAGATGCCCTCCAACGCATCTCATCCACATTCCGCACCTCCGCCCTCAAACCCCAGCCATCCAACCGTAACAAGGACAGAACCCTCCCTGGTCCTCACCTTCCACCCTACCAACTTTCACATAAATCGCATCATCTGCTGACATTTCTGCCACCTCCAAACGGATCCCACTACCAGTGATATATTTTCCTCCCCACCCTTTTCTGCATTCCACAAAGACCGTTCCCTCCATGACTACTTGGTCGGGTCCACGCCCCCCCAACAACCCACCCTCCCGTCCTGGCGCCTTCCCCTGCCACCACAGGAATTGCAAAACCTGCACCCACACCTCCTCCCTCACCTCCATCCAAGGCCCCAAAGGAGCCCTCCACATCCATCAAAGTCTCACCCTGCACATCCACCAATGTCATTTATTGTATCATTGCTCCCAATGCAGTGTCCTTTACACTGGGGAGACAGAGCGCTTTAGGGAACATCTCTGGGACACCCGCAGCAATCAACCCCACCGCCCCATGGCCCAACATTTTAACTCCCCCTCCCACTCAGCCGAGGACATGCAGGTCCTGGGCCTCATCCACCGCCGCTCCCTTCCGACACCCAACACCACCCACCTTGGAACACTACAACCCCAGGGCATCAATGTGGACTTCACCTGTTTCCTCATGAACCCCCCATCCACCCATTGTGCGCTTAGCTACCTTTCCCCACCCTCCTCTCTGACCTATCACCTTCATCCCCACCTCCATCCACCCATTGTGCGCTTAGCTACCTTTCCCCACCCTCCTCTCTGACCTATCACCTTCATCCCCACCTCCATCCACCCATTGTGCGCTTAGCTACCTTTCCCCACCCTCCTCTCTGACCTATCACCTTCATCCCCACCCCCATTCACCTATTGTACTCTTTGCTACCTTTCCCCACCCTCCTCTCTGACCTATCACCTTCATCCCCACCCCCATTCACCTATTGTACTCTTTGCTACCTTCTTTTGCCAGAAATGTCGACTTCCCTGCTCCTCGGATGCTGCCTGACCTGCTGCACGTTTCCAGCACCACTCTAATCTAGACTGAGAATATAGGAGACATGATTACTATGCTAGCAGGTGGTACCAAAATTGGTGGAACAGTTGACAGTGAAGATGGTTATCAAAGATTACCAAGAGATCTTGATTAATTGGTTTAATGGGCTGAGGACTGGCAGATGAAGTTTAATTTGGATAATGCAAGGTATTGCATTTTGGTAAAACAAAATGGCAGGACTTGTATAATTAATGGTAGGGCATTGGGTAGTGTTGTAGAACAGAGACACCTAAAGGTTTACATACACAATTCTTTGAAATTTGCATCACAGGTAGACAGGTTAAGAAATCATTCAGTATGCTTGCCTTCATCGCTCAGACCTTTGAGTATAGGATTTGGTACGGCATGTTGTAGTTATACATGATGTTGGTGAGGCCTCTTCTGGAGCACTGTTCTGGTTGCCCGGCTATAGGAAGGATATTATTAAATGTACAGGGTTGAGAAAAGGTTTACCAGGATGTTGCCAAGAATGGAGGAATTGAGATATAAAAATAGGATACATAGGTGAGGACTTTTTTTTACTAGAGTGTAAGAGGTTGAGGGGTGATCCTATAGAGGTTCATAAAATCATGAAGAACATAGGTAAGATGAATAGCAAGGATCTTTCCCCTAAGGTTTGGGATTTCAAAACTAGGGGGTGTATTTTTAAGGGGGGAGGAGAAAGCTTTATAAAGAACATGAGGGGCAGTTTTTTTACACAGAGTGTGGTTCATGTGTTGAATGAACTGCCAAAGGAAGTGATGCATCAGGTACAGTTACAACATTTTAAAAAAAATTGGATAAATACATAAATCGGAAATTTTAGGAGAGACATATGTCAAATGCAGGAAAGTGGGACTAGTTTAGTTTGGGAACATGGTCGGCATGGACCAGGTGGTCCAAAGTGTCTGTTTTTATGCTGTATGACTCAATGACTCTATCAGCTGAATGGTTGATTTTAACATGACAAACTTCAAATCAGCTGGCTTATAATTTCTTGTTTTCTGCACATGTCCCTTCTTGAATAGAGAAGTTGAGTTTGCTATTTTCTAGTCTGTTGGAACATTTCCAAAACCTAGCAATTTTTTTGAAAATTATCACCAGAATATCTATTACCTCATTATCCAGCTCTTCTAGATGAAATCCACTCAGACCTGGAATCTCAGCTCCATCAGTTTGCTTAGTAGCTCTACCCTTTCACAAAGTTCCTCTCTCCCTTACACTTACTGATTTATGGTTCAGTTTTGTAAATATTTTGGATCCTCATACTGAAAGCAGAGCACAATATTTTTTATTCCACCTGTCATTTCTATATTATTTATTATTAACTCACTGTATTTGCTCACTAGATGACCAACACTCGCATGACTTACTCTTTTCCTTTTAAACTACCTTGAAACTCTTGCTATCCATTTTTACATTTCTAGCCAGCTTTCTCTCATATGATCATTTCTCATTCCTGGATAATCTTTTTGCTGTTCTCCACAATTATTTACATATTAAGCAATCATCTTACCTGCCATTTATCTTTGGACAATTGAATGTTCTTTTCCTTCAGCTTGAGATTTATATTACCCTGAAATTTCTTAGTTATCCATGGATAATGAGTTCTATCTGTAGAATACTTCTTTGAATTAAGAATATACTTCAAATGTTGATTGTAAATTATGTATACATTTGCAACAGCCTTATACACTTTGTGTTGCAGAGTTACCTGTAGCATACTTTCACCATCTCATCGAGACCCTCATGATTTTGAACTTCTCCAAACAAATGTCCAACCGCACTGTTCCTTGTCTCAGGGGGCTTTTCCAATCCATCTCAGCCAATGAAATTCTTCATCCCAGGAGCATTCTCATAAATATATTCTCCACAACTCCAAAGCCTCCAGTGCCCATTCCTCCAGTTGATGCCAATCAAAGTTTTTGTAAAGGTTCATCTCACTTTCCTTACTGTGTCATCCATTCCTCCATTTATAAATACCAAGACTGTGTATGCTTAGCTTACTGCTTCCTTAACCTTTCCTGTTGCCTTTAACAACCTATGCCCATTTACTAAGCTTGGTATCTGTTTGTGAACGTCTTATAGTAGGTTTTATGTTATATTGTGTCGCTTTAGTTTTTCCTAAAAACAATGTATCAGTTCCCATAATGGATTAAATATTGTCTGCCATGCATCCATCAGCTTGTCTGTCCTCTTGAAGTCTATCACTATCATCCTCACAGTCATAAGACTTGCAGTTCTGTGCCACATGCAAATTGTGAGATTGTGCCCTGAAATCAAAGTGATCAATACAGATCAAGGAAATAATTGGCCATAACACTGACCACTGGTGGACAATATTTTATGCTTTCATCCAAACCAAGAAACAGTTATTCACCACATTTCTTTGTTTCCTTTACCTATCCAGCTTTGTATCTATATTGTCATTGAATTTTTAAGACCATAGGAACAGAAATAGACAGTTCAACACATTGTATCTGCCCTACCATTCAATATGGTTGTGGTTGATTGAATACTGCAGTATCTTTTATTCATCCCATCTTAATACCTCTGCACACCACTGGTAACAAAAGCCTTCACATTAATCCATGTTATTCGTATGTCTTGCTGACAAGTTTATTATGCAGCATTTTATCAAACATCTTTTGGAAGTTCATGTACACTCATCCCCTCGTCAATGAGCTGTTGCTTAATTAAAAAAGGTCAGTGCAGGATTTCTCTTTAATAACCACAAGCCCTATTAGAGGGTTTTCCTCTACCAAATTCTTACTGGCTTTTTTGAATTAATCCAAGTGATTATTTATTTTGTTGTGAACACTTGGTCCTGGCCTTTTTTTCTACCGCTTCACAATTTCTATGTTGAACTTAGACCCAATTTACCCTTTCCTTTTATGCCGTTCATTAATACTTCTGCTTCATTCAAGGATGGCTACACTTTATGGGTCAGATCCTGCAATGTCACGGCTGCATTTGAATTCTAATAATATTGAGCACAGAGAGGTTGTTATGAGTCTGGGATTTTTTTTCAATCGTTTATTGAAGTGCAAAAAGAGATTCACAACATCAGACTAGCAATTTGATTAGAGTTTGTAACCAGAAGTCAATGTTCCTGGAATCTACTCATTAAACAGCCAACTCGTAGTGACTGTATCCATTTAAGGATCGGGGAAACAGACCAGAGAAATGATACATATAAGAGGAGTTAAAAATCACACAACATCTGGTTTTAGTCCACTAGCTCCGAAAGCTAGTGCTTCCAAATAAACCTGTTGGACTATAACCTGATGTTGTGTGATTTTTAACTTTGTACACCCCAGTCCAACACTGGCATCTCCTACTCATAATAGGAGGGTTCACAGCAGTTGTCTGACAGCCCCACTGGAACAGATGGGTGTACTGAGGTAGGCCATCTAGCGTCGATTATTTAGTGGTTGCTGTTATTTTAATCCATTGAAAACAAATTTTACAGCAACATTTTTAACTTACTAACCAACAAAGATTCCTGCTATTGAGGTGCAGTTAGAAATTCCAATTACACCAGGAAATGTCAACTCATTTAAAATAAGGAGGTTAACACCAATAACAGACTATGGAGCACTCATATCGCAAAAAAAAATCTAGGGCTGTTTTAGAAATTAAAAAGTGCTGGTGCCTTTTGGGGAAAGTACGTAAAATTGTTAAAGGCTAGCTTGTAACTAGCCATGATAATTCTCTTCATAGTCTTATTCAATGATTAGATTAAATTAAACTAAATTTGGATTTACAAGAAGCATAGAAAGCAAACGTGTTCATGGGTTAAATTGTTGGCTATTTTTAAATATCCACTTAAGCAGCCCAACAGAGTAAGGACTTTTTTTTTCCTGTTATAATTATGTGATGGTTTTCAGTACATTACTCTCTAACAAATTAAAGGCTCAATGATTATTGGAGCAGATGTCCACTGATCACACCAGTAACCTGAAACTTCACTGGTTTGGCAGAAAAAAAATAATTGTTTCACTTCATTCCTTTAGATGCCCTGCTTTCCCGTGTCATCCTGCAATGACCCTTTCTCCCTGCTAATTGGACCATTTACATGCAGTCTGGTTATTATCAGGAAACATAATTGGTATGTAGAAAATAAAAGGACCAGATAAAAACTGACCTAATGGCAATTCAGTCAACCCTCCCCAGCATGCCTTTTCTTCATAGGTGCTCAGGATTCTACATGTGCACATTTAACTATGCAAATAAATTTAAAAAACCAGCAAAACCCTTGCTTCTTGGCACCTTTTCAGAATTTGGATCTGCCCTGTTTGAAAATCTATACAATGTTTTACCTTGTTTGGTCTTATCTTCAAATCTGTTTTCTGCTTCATGGCAGTGTTATCAAACTTATTTTAATATATTGTTCATAATAGTTACATTGACAGAATATTATAGTTCTAGTCAACTTGCAGCAAAATTTATGGGGAGAAAGTGAGGTCTGCAGATGCTAGAGATCAGAGCTGAAAATGTGTTGCTGGAAAAGCGCAGCAGGTCAGGCAGCATCCCTTCTTCAGGAATGAGGAAGAAGGGCTTATGCCCGAAATGTCGATTCTCCTGTTCCCTGGATGCTGCCTGACCTGCTGCGTTTTTCCAGCAACACATTTTCAGCAAAGTTTATGGGCCAGTGTTTTACATACATATATTCATATATATATTGCTATGTTTATTTTAATTGATACTTTACTGAAGGGTGTTTTTGTACAATGTATTTGCAACTTAGCATATCATTTGTTTATTAACAATAATGAATTATATCTGGAGTACAAAGGGACAGGCCCACACATCTATACACCTGTGTTATACATACTAAACCTTGATTCGGAGATGCCGGTGTTGGACTGGGGTGTACAAAGTTAAAAATCACACAACACCAGGTTATAGTCCAACAGGTTTAATTGGAAGCACACTAGCTTTCGGAGCGACACTTCTTCATCAGGTGATTGTGGAGGGCTCGATCATAACACAGAATTTATAGCAAAAATTTGCAGTGTGATGTAACTGAAATTATACATTGAAGAATAAAGGCAAGTAGTGGAGGTGTGGGGAAAGTCTCGGTGAGGTGCTCATCTGCTATCACCATTGTTAACAGCTAACCCGAGAATGCAACTTTAAAAAAAAGGGTTTTGTGATTTACACATGAAAGAAGTGAAACTATCACTGTATTCTAACAGATGAAAGGCTTAACAGACAATCAATTCTTCAATGTATAATTTCAGTTACATCACACTGCAAATGTTTGCTATAAATTCTGCGTTACGATCGAGCCCTCCACAACCACCTGATGAAGGAGTGTCGCTCCGAAAGCTAGTGTGCTTACAATTAAACCTGTTGGACTATAACCTGGTGTTGTGTGATTTTTAACTTTGTATACTAAACCTTAGTTGTTAAACCCAGTTGGGTTACCTTTCTGCATATTTCTGCCTTGGATCATCATCTAGTTTCCCTTTTAATCACAAAATGATAGAATGATGTATGCGTAATTCTTTCATTCAAGTGTTCAGCTAATTCATGTTTGTATTTTATTGTTGAATCTGCTTTTACCACTGATGCAAGCAATAGATTTTGGATTACAATAACTCATAGTGTGTTAAAAAAAGTCTTTCTTTGTGTCATCAAGGATGTCAATTGATTACATGTATCCATACTAGTTGTCCAAATAAATTCAGCCTTCTGATAATAAGCTAAGAGCATTTTCCAGAATTCACCACAATTCACCATTGGTTAGCAACGATAAAATTTGTGACACCTATTTTTGGACTCTGCACAAATGGAGATGTTTTCTCTACTTCTATCGAATCAACCCCTTTTTAGACATTTTGAAGACCTCTATCAGATCACCCCTCAATCTTCTATTATCCAAAGAGAAAAAAACCTGATAAAATTAAAAATAAAAACAAAGTCCTGGAGAAACTGAGTAGGTCTATCAGTTCTGGACAAAGAGTAAATGTTTTGAGTTCAATATGAGTCTTCTTCAAAATTAAAGAGAGGTGGAGATGCAATGGTTTTATGTTTTTGATAAAGAGGGAATGTGAAAGTGGGACAGAAGAGAAGGTGAGGGAAGGTTAAAGGCTGAAGGGACACAGAAAAGTGCGATACGCTGCAAGACCTACTGAGTATCTTTTATTTCACTTGTTCAGCATCTTCAGTAGTTTGCTTCTATTTTACTGATAAAATTAAGCATTAGTTCAGCCATGAAATGATTTAGTTGGAGGATATATTCTTACTATGTCAATGATTTGAATTTTGCCATTGGAAATACAATATTAATATTTGCAGGTGGCTTTAAAAAATGTAGCAACTGTTACTTGGGGGAGAAATTGTGCCAAAGCTTCAGCAGTCAAGCCCAGGTCATTTCAATGGTGACTGCAGCTGTGCCATCCTTATAAGAGATCACGGTACCAGTAATAACATTGGTCTGCATCATATGAATTCCTAGATAACAGCAGAAAACAACCAACGAGGGGAGAGGCCATTTTGGATTTGGTGCTCTGCAATGAGCCAGGACAGGTGTCAGATCTCGCAGTAGGAAAGCACATCAGTGAAAGTGATCACAACTGCCTCGCATTTAGCATAGCCTTGGAGAGTGAAAGGAGCCGTTTCCAAAGGAAGATATTTAACTGGGGAAAAGGAAATTATGACGCTATCAAACAGGAGTTGGGAAGTACAGACTGAGAGCAATTGTTCCACAGAAAGGGCACAGCAGACATGTGGAGACTATTTAAGGAGCAGTTGTTGCGAGTGATGCACAAATTTGTTCCTCTGTGACAGGTAAGAAGGGGTAAGATTAAGGAACCTTGGATGACAAGAACAGAGGAACTTCTTGTCAAAAGGAAGAAGGCAGCTTACGTAAGGTGGTGGAAGCAAGGACCTAGCACAGCTTTAGAGGATTACAGGCTTGCTAGAAAGGAGCTCGGAATTGGACTGAGGAGAGCCACGAAGAGGCATGAAAAAGACTTGGCAAGAAAGATTAGGGAGAAACCAAGGCATTTTACTCGTACGTGAGGAATAAGAGAATGCTCAGGGAGAAGGTAAGGCCGATCAGGGATAGCATAGGGAACTTGTGCGTGGAGTCTGAGCCGATAGGGGAAGCCCTAAGTGAGTTTTTTGCTTCGGTTTGCACCAAGGAAAGGGAACTTGTTGTAAATGAAAACTTAGAGGAGCTGGGATACAGTCTTGACCAGATCAAGATTGATGAAGTTGACGTGCTAGAAATTTTGAAAAACATTAAGATTCATAAGTCTCCAGGGCCAGACCACACTGCTCTGGGAAGCGAGAAAGATTAGATTACTGACAGTGTGGAAACAGGCCTTTCAGCCCAACAAGTCCACACCGACCCGCCGAAGCGCAACCCACCCAGAGCCATTCCCCTACATTTACCCCTTCACCTAACACTACGGGCAATTTAGCATGGCCAATTCACCTAACCTGCACATTTTTGGACTGTGGGAGGAAACCGGAGCACCCGGAGGAAACCCATGCAGACACGGGGAGAATGTGCAAATTCCACACAGTCAGTTGCCTGAGGCGGGAATTGAACCCGGGTCTCTGGTGCTGTGAGGCAGCAGTGCTAACCAAGGAGGTTGCTAAGCCACTGGCGAGGATATTTGCCTCCTCACTCTCCACGGGAGTCATACCGGAGGATTGGAAGGAGACGAATGTTTTTTCTCTTTTCAAGAAGGGTAATGGGGAAATCCCTGGTAAGTACAGACCAGTCAGTCTTATGCCTGTGGTCAGCAAAGTTTTGGAAAGAATTCTGAGGGATAGGATTTATAACTATTTGGCAAAGCATAGTGTGATTAAAGGCAGTTAGCATGGCTTTGTGAGGGGCAGGGCATGCCTCACAAATCTTATTGAGTTCTTTGAGGAGGTGACAAGACAGGTCGACGATGGTTGAGCAGTAGATGTGGTATATATGGACTTCAGGAAAGCATTTGTTTGGATTCCCCATGGTAGGCTCATTCATAAAGTCAGGAAGTCTGGGATACAGGGAGATTTGGCTATCTGGATTCAGAATTGGCTAGCTGACAGAAAGCAGAGAGTGGTTGTGGATGGAATGCATTCTGCCTGGAGGACAGTGTTGAGTGGGGTCCTGCAGGTCTCTGTTCTTGGGCTTCTGCTCTTTGTAGTTTTTATAAATGACTTGGATGAGGAGGTTGAGGGAATTGTTAGTAAATGTGCAGATGACACAAAGGTTGGAGGTGTCATCAATAGTATAGAGGGCTACTGCAGGCTGCAGTGAGACATAGACAGGATGCAGAGCTGGGCTGAGAAATGGCAGATGGAGTTCAACCTGGATAAATGCAAAGTGATGCATTTTGGAAGGTCGATCTCGAATGCTGAATATAGGATTAAAGACAGGATTCTTGGCAGTGTGGAGGAACAGAGGGATCTGGATCTGCTAGAACATAGATCCTTCAAAGTTGCCACCCAAGTGGATAGGGTTGTTAAGAAAGCATATGGTGTTTTGGCTTTCATTAACAGGGGGATTGAGTTTAAGAGCCGCGAGGTTTTGCTGCAGCTCTACTAGTCCCTGGTGAGACCACACTTGGAATATTGTGTACCGTTCTGGTCGCCCTAATATCGGAAAGATACAGAGGCTTTGGAGAGGGTGCAAAGAAGGTTTACCAGGATGCTGCCTGGACTGGAGGGCTTGCCTTATGAAGAAAGGTTGAATAAGCTCGGACTTTTCTCTCTGGAGAGAAGGAGGAAGAGAGGAGACCTGATCGAGGTGTACAAAGTAATGACAGAAATAGATAGAGTCAATAGCCAGAGACTTTTCCCCAGGGCAGGATAGACTGGTATGAGAAGTCATAGTTTGAAGATATTAGGAGGAAGGTATAAAGGAGATGTCAGAGGTAGGTTTTTTATATAGAGAGTTGTGAATGCATGGAATACTTTGCCAGCTGTGGTGGTGGAAGCAGAGTCATTGGGGACATTTAAGCCACTGCTGAACATGCACATGGATAGCAGTGAGTTGAGGGCTGCGTAGGTTACTATATTTTACATTAGGACTAAATCTCGGCAGTTACTATATTTTACATTAGGACTAAATCTCGGCACAACATCGTGGGCCAAAGGGCCTGCTCTGTTCTGTACTTTTCTATGTTCTATGTTCTATGTTCTAAAATCTTCAAATAGTTCACTTGCTCACATCTGGAAGGCATCTGATAAAAAACGGAATGGATGAATCATTGAAATTGACCTTGATTAATTTTGTCTATGATAGGTTCTGACTTGAGTTGAGGAACATTCAGCAAGAGATATATTTGGGAATCACAGGTAAGTTTATTTTTTTGTTTGCCTATCATGCACTTACCGCATGTCATTTAAACATAAATCAGTTCAGTTATTACATTTATATCCCAATGATTGTTCTTTTTTAAAGAAGTTCATTCTTGATTCTATTGCCGTTTAACCAATTGCAGCCAGCATTTGTACATACACAGCTGGCTTCAGTTGAATGTGAGTAGCTATAAAATGTCAGAGGATAGACTGGTTCTTGTGTGAGAGTCTGTATCCATGGACTGAGAGGCCTGGGGTCAAGTCCCAACTGCATTAGAGGTGTGTAAGAACATAGAGTCATAGAGTCACAGAGATGTACAGCATGGAAACAGACCCTTTGGTCCAACCCATCTATGCTGACCAGATATCCCAACCCAATCTAGTCCCACCAGCCAGTACCTGGCCCAAATCCCTCCAAACCCTTCTTATTCATATACCAAATACCTCTTAAATGTTGCAATTGTACCAACCTCCACCACTTCCTCTCGCAGCTCATTCCATATCCATACCACCCTCTGCGTGAAAAAGTTGTCCCTTAGGTCTCTTTTATATCTTTCCCCTCTCACCCTAAACCTCTGCCCTCTAGTTCTGGACTACCACACCCCAGGGAAAAGAC
>NC_057711.1:19012902-19052727 GCF_004010195.1 Chiloscyllium plagiosum | reverse complement strand
CCTCATCAATCCTCTTTGTTACTTCTTCAAATAACTCAATCAAGTTTGTGAGACATGATTTCCCATGCACAAAGCCATGTTGACCATCCCTAATCAGTCCTTGCCTTTCCAAATACATGTACATCCTGTCCCTCAGGGTTCCCTCCAACAACTTGCTCACCACCGAGGTCAGGCTCACCGGTCTATGGTTCCCTGGCTTGTCCTTACCACCCTTCTTAAACAGTGGCACCATGTTTGCCAACCTTCAGTCTTCCGGCATCTCATCTGTGACTATCGATGATACAAATATCTCAGCAAGAGGCCCAGCAATCACTTCTCTAGCTTCCCACAGAGTTATAGGGTACTCCTGATCAGGTCCTGGGGATTTATCCACCTTTACAGTTCAAAGACATCCAGCACTTTCTCCTCTGAAACCTGGACATTTTGCAAGATGTCACCATCTATTTTCCTACAGTCTATATCTTCCATATCCTTTTCCACAGTAAATACTGATGCAAAATACTCATTTAGTATCTCCCTCATTTTCTGCAGCTCCACACAAAGGCCGCCTTGCTGATCTTTGAAGGGCCCTATTCTCTCCCTAGTTGCCCTTTTGTCCTTCATGTATTTATAAAAACCCCTTGGATTCTCCTTAATTCTATTTGCCAAAGCTATCTCATGTCCCCATTTTGCCCTCCTGATTTCCCTCTTAACTATACTCCTACTTCCTTTATACACTTCTAAGGATTTGCTCGATCTATCCTGTCTATGCCTTACATATGCTTCCTTCTTTTTCTTAACCAAACCCTCAGTTTCTTTAGTCATCAAGCATTCCCTATACCTACCAGCCTTTCCTTTCACCCTGACAGGAATATACTTTTTCTGGATTCTCGTTATCTCATTTGTGAAAGCTTCCCATTTTCCAGCCATCCCTTTACCTGCAAACATCTGCCTCCAATCATCTTTCGAAAGGTCTTGCCTAATACTGTCAAAATCTCCGAACAGGTTTACAAGAACAAACAAAACGCTGAAGTGAGGGTCCCTCCTCTGGTGCAGTAGCAATGGCCTTAATCCTGGACTGGGAGGTCAGGTTTCAAATCACGTCTGCTCCAGAAATTTATAATACATTAAAATTTTGATTTGAAAAATGGGTCAATAATTTAAAAAAAAATAGAATGGCAGAAGATAGAGGGACTGTATCTGAAGTCCTGGGTTCATATGCCACCTGCTTTAGAAATGTGTAATAATATCCCTGAATTGGCTGAATTTAAAAAAAGGTATTTTGTGCTACAGTGTTAGTACCTCTACCATTCAGCCAGGAGGTCCTGATTCAAATTCTACCAGGTGAGTAACAACATCAGAAAATATCTATAAAATGGCAGATTGTGAAGCTGTGAAGTTCTGTTGTGGAAACATGTTTTGCTCAAAAGTCCTGCTGTTCCATATCCCATTTTTATAATATGTAAGATGTTCCTGATTTCATGAAATTAGGCAGAAGTGATAGATCCAGTATTCCAAACTGGATCTTTGTAAGATACATTAAAATCACTGGTGTGCAGAGTGAATCTCTGAAAGGGATAATACAAGAATTGCATTTGCAATATGTGAAGCCTGGCTTGCTACCAAATAGGCCTCAGCGGGCTACGGAATGAGATAAATTTCTTTGAAAATGAATCCAACGATGACATGAAGCAACCAAATTTGAAGAACTGCTTCATTCAAAGAATGACTGGAATGATGTTCCCACATCAATTTATTGAGACAATGAGCAGGAAAGTGAAAGTCACCATAGTCCTAAAGGACCTTAGGCTGTTCTCTCATTCAGTAAAAACAATGACTGCAGATGCTGGAAACCAGAGTTTAGATGAGAGTGGTGCTGGAAAAGCACAGCAGTTCAGGCAGCATCCGAGGAGCAGTAAAATCGACGTTTCAGGCAAAAGCCCCTCATCAGGAATACAGGTAGAGAGCCTGAAAGGTGGAGAGATAAGTGAGAGGAGCCACCACTCTAATCTAGACTCTGTTCTCTCATTCGAGAGAGGTAACTGACGGTGAGTTTAATCCAAGGACTAACATGCCTCAGTCAAGTGGAGGTTGGGCATAGGGTGCAGTTCAGAAATTGACCCAGCCTGTTGTCATTGTAAACCAGCTGACCGGCCAATGTAGCTAAGTGGCAATCAGCATAGAAGTATTTAGAGTATAAACGTGGAATAGTACAACACAGTACAGGCCCTTCGACCATCAATGTTGTGCCAACCTTTTATCCTACTCTAAGATCAAATTAACCTACATACCCTTCGTTGCACTATCATTCGTGTGTCTATCCAAGAGTCACTTAAATGTCCTTAATGTGTCTGAATCTACTACCACTGCTGGCAGTGCATTCCACTCACCCATTATTCTCTGTGTAAAGAACCTCCCTTTGACATCTCCGTTAAACCTTCCCCCAATTACCTTAAAATTAAGCCCCCTTGTGGTGGCCATTTCCACCCTGGGAAAAAAATCTCTGGCTGTCCACTCTATCTATGTCTCATCTTCTGTGCACCTCTATCATGTCACCTCTCATCCTTCTTCGCTCCAGTAATAAATGCCCTAGCTCCCTCAACCTTTCTTCATAAGATATGCCCTCCAGTCCAGGCAGCATCTTGGCAAATCTCCTCTGCATCATCTCTAAAGCTTCCACATCCCTCCTTTAATGAGGCGACCAGAACCGAACACAATATTCCAGGTGTGGTCTAACCAGAGCTTTATAGAGTTACAGCATAACCTCGCAGCTCTTAAACTCAAGTGTATGTATGAGGTAGATAGACAAGTACATAAATGAGAAAGGGCAGCACGGTGGCACAGTGGTTAGCACTGCTGCCTCACGGTACCAGAGACCCGGGTTCATTTCCTGCCTCAGGCAACTGTCTGTGTGGAGTTTGCACATTCTCCCAGTGTCTGCATGGATTTCTTCCGGGTGCTCTGGTTTCCTCCCACAGTCCAAAAATGTCCAGGTTAGGTGAATTGGCCACACTAAATTGCCTGTAGTGTTGGGTAAATATAGGGGAATGGATCTGGGTGGGTTGCTTTTCAGAGGGTCGATGTGGACTTGTTGGGCCGAAGGGCCTGTTTCCACATTGTAAGTAATTTAATCTAATTGCTGCTAAGAATGATGACGTTATGCTATGACGGAGGCTTGTTTGGAACATAAACACTATCAGAGACTAGTAGGATTGAATAAGATCATAGTAGCATAAGACTTTGGAGCAGGAAAAGACAGTTTGATTCGTCAACCTTGCTCCACATTTAATGACAGCGCGATTGATGTGATAACTCATAACTCCACTTCCCTGTCTTTTCTCCATAACCCCACTATCTAAAAACCTATCTCAGCTTTGAATATATTTAATGACTCAACCTCTAAAGCTATTTGCAGAAAATGATTTATCAGATACAAAAACAAATTATAGAATTTTACAGTATAGAAGGGTGCCATTCGGCCAATTGTGTATGTGTGTCTATATCTTCTTCATCTCTGTCATAACTAGAGGATCTCTTACTCTAAGATTGCACCCTCTGGTTCTAGACTCTCTCATAAGGAGACACAATCTTTCAGCATCCAAGCATTTCTATATTTTGTCAATAATTATTGTCCCATCTCTGACCCCTGTTGAACTTTGGCACTAATTACCATTTGCCTAACTGAAAACGAACTCTTTAGCACAACCATGTGTTTTCTATTAGTTAGCCAATCCTCTATCCATGCTAAAATATGAGCCCCAAAATTGTAATCTTCTTCAGTAGCTTAAAATGTAGAACCTGCACACCCAAATATATGACATCTCCTACTTCTGCATTATCTATCCTGCTTATTACCTCTTTGAAACATTCTCTCTGTTGCTGCTATAAAGTGCTTTTGATTGACATATTATGATATGCTCTGCATCAGATGGGATTTGAACCTGGAACTGCTAGCCAACACATTAGGGCATTATGACTGCACCACAGAGCCTTTTGTTTGCTGTAAATTCTGTCTGATATTGTCAGGTAACATTTAATGCCTTAGTAAGGAGTTTTAGTGAATGCATTAAGCCGCTGAGGGTTAAAGTGCTCAGTATTGACTCTCCTGCTCCATTGACGGTCAGATCTCCATGCATGTAGGTGTCCTGTTTCTCTGGTATCTCTGTAAAACTCCTGCCAAAGTTACACTGGCAGAATGGAAGCAGCATTGTGGAAACTGACTTCCACTTTTTAAAAAGTTACTACCTGCAATAATAATGAACTAAAGAAAAGCTAGGGAAAGGATTCAATGGCTGAAAGGCCCTTTCGGTGCTGTGATAATTTTTTTTTTAATTAACGTATTTTTCCTAATCAACCTGTTGAGAGATGATATTACACACCTCTGGAGCAGACGGGACTTGAACCCAGGTGTCTCAGGTCTGGAGCAGGGACACCACCAGTGCATTGAAAGAGGGCATGACAATTTTTACCTGCTCATATCAGCTACCATCAATTCGAGGATCTCTGCTTCAGACCAGTTCTCAGATCATAGGATTGATGTCGAAGGAGGCCATTTGGCCCATTGTGCCAGCAACTACTCTTCAAAATAAACTTCACTATCGAGTGCCAACATCCGGCTTTTTCACCACACGTGCACATTATTTCAATCCAAATAATCATCCAATGCCCTCTTGAATGCCTCAATTGAACCTGCCTCCACCACATTTCTGGGCAGTGTCTTCCATACCTTAACAAATCACTGAGTGAAAAACAAAATTCTCACTTCACCTCTGCTTCTTCTGCACATCCTTTAAGTCTACAATCTTGTTCCTTTGAAGAATGGGAACAGCTTCTGCTTGTCTAGTCGATCCAGCCCATGATTTAAAAAGCCTCAATTAAATCTTTTCTCAGCCTTTCTTCTTTCCAAAGTGGAAGTCCTGACTTCTCCAACTTCTTCAATCCTGCCTCACAATTGAAGCCATTCCTGTTGATTGCTCCAGCACTCTCTCCAATGCAATAACATTGTTCCTGGAATATGACCACCACAGTGGTGCACAGCACTCCAGCTGAGGTCGAACAATTGTCCTGTACAAGTTAAAACATTTCCTCCTTGCTCTTGTAATCCAGACACTTATTCATAAAGCTTAGAATACTGCATGCTTTATTTACTGCTCTCTCCACCTATCCTACCACCTTCAATAATCTGTACCCAAATATGCTCAGGTCCCTGTAGTCATGATTTGGAGATGCCAGTGTTGGACTGGAGTGTGAAAGTGAGGTCTGCAGATGCTGGAGATCAAAGTTGAAACTTTATTGCTGGAACAGCACAGCAGGTCAGGCAGCATCCAGGGAACAGGAGATTTGACGTTTCGGGCACAGGCCCTTCTTCAGGTCAGGCCTTTCCTGAAGAAGGGCCTGTGCCCGAAACGTCGAATCTCCTGTTCCCTGGATGCTGCCTGACCTGCTGTGCTGTTCCAGCAATAAAGTTTCAACTTGGACTGGAGTGTACCAAGTTACAAATCACACAACACCAGGTTATAGTCCAACAGGTTTAATTGGAAGCTCTCACTTTCAGAGCGACGCTCCTTCATCAGGTGGCCCTCCATCTCTAGAATCGTTACTAATGGTCCTTCAAAGTTCTTCTGATGAAAGGGAATCACCTCTACATTCTGTGTTCAGATGGTGAAAACATTTACTTATTACAAGTCATTTACCAGGTCCATTTGCTTCTCCCCAGTCCCCATTTCTTTGGTTATTCAGTTTCCTACTCCCTATTTACACAATGCCTTCAAATGATTTGCTTCAACATGTCCCAAGGTATTGTCTACTGCAGATCAGCAGATTGACCAGCTTTTAGTTCATTCAGAGTTGACTAATAAATGCACATCTCATTGCTGATGCATATGTAAAACAGAAGGCCAGAAATAAATTGTGCAGCAAGAAAGCTTTGTCAGTAGCAAAAAAAAGTCATTTCCTGTTGCAGGCTCCCCAAGTGATCAAAAAAATTGAAATTAAAGAATTAAATCATAGGAATGGCCAAAATGAGTGTGAACTCTGAGCTCATCGCTCACCCTGGCTAATTAAGTAGGCTACAGCCGAGCCTTTGGTGGGTAATTAGTCTTGAATTTAATAGTTGACAGTGTGACTAAAATGGAAGAATTAATTTGATTATTACAATTGATAGGAAGAAGCTGTTATGATTATACCAGGAGGGTCAGTAATCAGATGAGTCAAATTTAATGTAATCGCTAAAGAGCCACAGGAAGGATGAGGAGGATATATTTAGATGCAATGAGTTTTTTTACAACCTGGAATTTACTATTTGAAAGGGTAGTGGAAGCAGATATAATAATAATTTTAAAGTTAGAAATAGATAAACGTTTGAAAGGAGAAAAATTACAAGGGAATGAGGTGGGGAACACAGCTAATTTGACAGCTCCTTCAAAGAGAACAATGGGCTAACTGGCCTCTTTTTCTGAGCTGCATGGTTCTGTAAGGGGATAAATTTGAGAAAGGACTCAAGGTGTTCAAATAACCCATTCATTTCATTGTAGGTAATGGACTCAATTCATATAAATGGTGATATAGAACATAGGGGAAAGTGGGCTGCAGTTGCTGGAGATGAGAATTGAGAGTGTCGTGCTGGAAAAGCACAGCAAGTCAGGCAGCATCCGAGGAGCAGGAGAATTGACATTTCAGGCATAAGCTCTTCATCAGGAATGAGCCCTAATGAAGGGCTTATGCCTGAAAAGTCGATTTTTCTGCTCCTTGGATGCAACCTGACCTGCTGCGCTTTTCCAGCACCGCACTCTTGACTGAAATAGAACATAGCCAAGCTCTCCTATTTTACGTATTTCTCCTATTATTAATCTTAATTTTATGTCAGGGAATATCACTGCAGACAAATAGCAATATGGTCAAAGCACTGCTAGTTTCCTCAACTGTATTTCACAGAATTGTGAAAGGGTAGTGATAAACGGCTCCATTTTGGAATGGGGTACCACAGGGATCAGTACTGGGACCGCAGCTTTTTACAATATATGTTCATGATATAGAAGTTGGTATTAGCAATAAGATTAGCAAATTTGCTGATGATACTAAGCTGGGTGGCAAGGTGAAATGTGATGAGGATGTTAGGAAATTACAGGGTGACCTGGACAAGTTAGGTGAGTGGTCAGATGCATGGCAGATGCAGCTTAATGTGGATAAATATATGGTTATCCACTTTGGTGGCAAGAACAGGAAGGCAGATTATTACCTAAATGGAATCAATTTAGTTAAAGGGGCAGTACAGAGAGATCTGGGTGTTCTTCTACACCAGTCAATGAAGGTAAGCATGCAGGACGAGGTCAATTCCTGGAATGGTGGGACTACCTTACGCTGAAAGACTGGAGCGACTTGGCTTGTATACCCTTGAGTTTAGAAGACTGAGAGGGGATCTGATTGAGACATATAGATTATTAAAGGATTGGACACTCTGGGGGCAGGAAACATGTTTCCGCTGATGGCTGAGTGCTGAACCAGAGGACACAGCTTAAAAATACGGGGTAGACCATTTAGGACAAAGATGAGGAGAAATGTCTTCACCCAGAGAGTGGTGGCTGTGGGGAATGCTCTGCCCCAGAGGGCAGTGGAAGCCCAGTCTCTGGATTCATTTAAGAAAGAGTTGGATAGAGCTCTCAAGGATTGTGGAATCAAGGGTTATGGAGATAAGGCAGGAACAGGATACTGATTAAGGATGATCAGCCATGATCATGTTGAATGGTGGTGCAGGCTCGAAGGGCAGAATGGCCTACTCCTGCACCTATTGTCTATTGTAACATTACAGAAAGAGACCATTAAATCAACTGTGTCTGCTCTGGCTCTCCATGGAGGAAAATGCAAAAACCTTTGAGGAATACTGGAGAATGCAAGGAGAAAATAGAATGAGAAATTTAAAAAAAATAGAGTTGACCAAATGGAGGACTGGAGAAATCAGTGGAATAGAAGCTGATAAATTCTCTGACACCCCAGAGTGCTGAAAGATAAGGATGTGGGAATGGCAAATGATTAGTGGCCATCTTCCAAAATTCCAGGGATCCTCAAATGATTCCGGCAAATGATAAGGTAGTAAAGGTAACCCCAATATTTATAAAGGAGAGTAAAGACTGGCACTTTATTCTTTGGGATTGGTTATTGCCGTGATTTTCCACATACCTGAAGATCTATGCTTCCTGAAACTTGGTGTTTTATGTTTGTCAGTCAAATCTTCGCAAACCTTAACCTTGGTAATCTGTTTGACAGAATTGATTTAACTGCTCCTCAAGGTTAATTTTGTTTCAAAAGCTGTTTACCTTTAAGTTGATGACCCAGAATCAGTTTTGACTTCACCAACAGATGCTGACTTAACATAGTTCTTCAAATTTTGCTTCCTAAATGTTTACCTTGCTGTATGACTTCTTTATTCTTTATAGGTTCCTTCATTAAGAGCTATCCCTTTGTTTCTGAGGTGACAAAGGTTTTATTATCTCTCAGTGTACCTTAAAGTGAGCAAAAGTGAGGACTGCAGATGCTGGAAACTGAGTTAGCCATATCCAGAGCATTTAGTTCCTCTTGCTCAGTATTTGTTCTTCTTGTGGTTCTATTCAGAGCTGCATGGTCTGCATGATTACATTAATTCTCACTGTTGTAATGTTTGGTGGGATTTTAGGAGGATGACAATACATCCCTTGGACTATATAGCTAGCCAATGTGAAATGAATTCTCAATGTTTCCTCAGATGCCTCAATTGTCACTGCACACCAAACTGGATTGCCTGCTCCGCTCTTAGATGCTCCTTGAATTGAGAAAAACCCAACAACTTCTCATCTATTGCACTATCTGTGATATTGTCTCGAATTAATTCATCCATATGCACAACATCCCGGTATACAATATAAACCTGTTAAAAAGACCTCAATCGATTCTCCCAGGCACTGTGATTGTTGGTCAATCTTACCTCTTCAACAATAAAATTTCTCAGAAAAGAAGCCTGCATTGAAAGATTTAATTGAAGTATAATAATCTGCATCAATTTCTCTCTTTGTCTTCCCAGGACATCATCAACAATTGGACGTACAGCATATAAAATGTGACTTGATGTCACTGCTCCTTATATTTGAGTCTGATGCAGTGCTGTAGCACATTTAGTTATTAAATCATGTCAGACCAGGTCAGCATTTATTGCCTTCCTCTAGGAGTCAACTACATTCCTTTTGGTCTGGAATCACATTTATACCAGACTAGGTAAAGATGGCAGATTTCTTTCCTAAACAGACATTTTTGATCCATACGTGTCTTTTCAACAACAGAAAGTGGTCACAAGGTCATTGAGTCATTCTAGATTTTTATTGGACTCAAATTTCGCTATCTGCCATGCCCCTGAATATTAAGCTAGGCTTCTGGCTTACTAGTTCAGTGACATTGAAGTGTCACTTTCAAAGCTCTCATTTCTGGACTTCTTTTGAGCTGTATGTTTTCAAATGGCTAATCTAATAGCAAGGCCTCAGTTTGAGTTATCATCTCCATGGACGATTGTATGGCACAGAGCTGGGTGAGAACTCTTCTTTCCAGGAAAGTGCTCCATTTCTGTGGGTTTTTTTTGCTCCAGCGTATTATCAATTTGAGACGTGGCCATCTGAGGTTCTTTTTCTGACCTTCAGTATCTTCTCCTTTCCCAGAAGGGGTGGCACGGTGGCTCAGTGGTTAGCACTGCTGTCTCACAGCACTAGGGTTCCAGGTTCAATTCTAGCCTCGGGTGACTGCCTATTTGGAGTTTGCACGTTCTTCCCATGTCTACGTGGGTTTTCTCTGGGTGCTCTGGTTTTCTCCCATGGTCCAAAGATGTGCAGGTCAGGTGAATTGGCCATGCCAAATTGCCCATAGTGTTGAGTACATTAGTCAGAGGGAAATGAGTCCGGGCGGGTTACTCTTTGGAGGGTCAGTATGGACTGGTTGGGCCGAAGGGCCTGTTGCCACACTGTAAGGAATCTAATCATAATCATTTTAACTTTGAAGCCTTCCGTGACCTTGTGTTCAAAGTGTTCTGGCTTTTTTTCAGTTATGCCATTGAAGTCTTTTGAGATTCTCCCTGGCTGAGGAATATTATCATGTGTCTCATGGGCTCTGATCCAACTTTAGATCCTAGTTGTGGAGCTCTCCCATGTTTTTACAATGCTTAATTCTATGCTCTAGGCTATTACTGCCATCAACATACTGAGATATTTCTCCTTACTATCTCTGGTCTGTGATTGTCTACTACACACCTTATAAGATTATTGGCTCATGTTCTTGAATAAGCTCTTTCACTGCTCATAAGTGTAAACACTCATTTATTTAGATATGTACATTACAAATTGCTAAATACAGCTCTCCAATGTGGTGTCTAAAACCTTTCTAGCAGTGTGCTTTCTCTCACCTGATCCTATCTCATTTCCCATTACTGATGTCAGAATCACATGCTTTGTTACATTATTGTAACTTGCATATTCTGCAAAAATTATAAGCTAAATCTTCACCTTGGTGAATATTCTGATGTTTCGTATAAAGTTGAAATTAGTGATACTTCACTTACCCTAGCCCCATTACTCTGCTCCTAACAATTTAGTTCATTTCCTGGGTCACTCCCAGTGAGGTTCTACTTCAGCTGTAAAACATCAGAAAGGATGATGTGGAGGTGCCCGTATTGGACTGGTATGGACAAAGTTAAAATCACATACCACCAGGTTATAGTCCAACAGGTTTATTTGGAAGTACTAGCTTTCGGACTGCTGCTCCTTCGTCAGGTAGCTAGTGGGGCAGGATCATAGGACACAGAATCTTTTACTATAAATTCAGTGTCCTGTGATCCTATCCACTAGCTACCTGATGAAGCAGCAACGCTCCGAAAGCATGTAGTTCCAAATAAATCTGTTGGACTACAGCATGGTGTTGTGCGATTTTTAACTTTGTCAGAAAGGATGAGTGCAGTGACATTTTCCCTCAGTTATGTAATTTACAGTAAGGAAAACTGGCAGAAAGTGGACAAGCTAGACAAACAATGGAGATTTTGAAATATAAGTAACTTACAGTGAAATCCACTGACATATTTACACCAGCATGACATTGATACAGTGTAATCTGGCGCCAAGCACTACGTACAAATCAAAGTAGCAAAATTCTGTTAATATGATGATTTGGGAATGATTTTTCAAATCACGCTCATTTATTTCAGTGCGCGGACAGTCTCAGGCACATTTTTAAAGTTCATAAGTATTGAGTTTACAAAGAATCTGCAAAGTGCATACCAGTAATTTAGTAAATATTTCAACAGAGGTTTTCTTTAACATAGTTCTTAGTGATTTTAAATCAGGACCTCCACAGGTTGAGGATACACTTAAACATTACTCTTGCTTATAAATCCTTTTTTCAACTGTATACATAAAACTTCAGCTGATTACCACTCATAAAGACAGGTAGTCCCCAAATGACAAATGGGTTCTGTTCTTCAGTCTGTTGCAAGTCAGCTTGTACACCAGACAGAACACAATGCAGGACAATATAAAATAGCTGTTCATCAGTATGAGGAAATGTTCTTGCGTTGGATCTTTAAAATTATTATTGAATAATTATCAAATAATACAATTTATAATAATACCCCACCTTATGAGATTGCGATCGTAAGTATGAACATTCGCAAGTCGGACTTTCTTAAATCAGGGACCCTTATTGTAGTCAAAAAATGATATCTTCAAATCAGGCCTTTAACGGTTCAATGTTAAGGGTTAATTGGACATGTGAATGAGCAATTGTCACCAGTCTCGTCCAAAAACAACTTATTTTCACTGTTGGGCAATTGCAAAATCTTGATTATCTCTGGGAACTGTTCTTATATGTAGTTACCATTGGTGATGTTTTCAACTTATTGTCTGCACAATGGAATATCAGTACAAGTACTGAAAACACTACAAAATGGTGATAGAGCACCTATGTAAAACAGTACTAGCATCAGGGACTCTGCAGGAATCGTTGGACTTCACTTTGGACTGGGACCGCAAACGGTGTCAGGAAGCCCAAGGTTCCAGATCAGCCATCCCAAAGCGGGGGCCCCAAAGGGTCAAGGCAGTCAGACTTATTATACATCTACTACTAAAAAATGTGCAAGCCAGGACCACCTCACTTGTAGAGCCTTGATATATGTATGTTATGTGGGTTAAGCTGACAGATTCATTCATTAGTTTGTGTATCTCTCTAAGTCAATTAAACTAATAAATTGCTTATTTCAAAGTGCACTGCCTTCTTGTAATAATGTTTATCAAACCTAAGTAAAAAGCCCGTTAGGTACCATCAGCTTAACAATAAATGTGTATATTAAAGAATGAAAATAGAAATTGCTGGAAACTCAGCATGTTTGGCAGCATCTGTGGAGAGAAATCAGAGTTAACGCTTTGAGTCCATCCTCAGAAAGGTCACTCGACCTGAAACGTTAACTCTGATTTCTCTCCACAGATGCTGTCAGACCTGCTGAGCTTTTCCAGCAATTTCTATTTTTGTTTCTACTTTGCAACATTCACAGTTCTTTTGGGTTATTTTAAAGAGTGGTTAGGAAGTACAGCAAAAAAAATCTAATACACTGATTGCATTGCTTCATTGTATAATCAGAAACATAAAATCTTCAAAGATATTGTGCAGGAAATTTAAAGTTTAACCTCACCACCGAAACTTTTCATCATAAAATGTCCACTTTTAGCTATAGCAAACATTCTATCCCTAGACAATTCTCATTTAGTTTTCTTTCCTACTAGCCCTGAATTTGCAAGAAGCAAACTTAAAACTTAAGTTGAGTGATACTTGCCCATATATTAGCATTGATCCCTTGCCTTTAGTTTTACAGGTGCAGCTTCTTTTCAAGGCAGCAGGGTGAATTTAGTGAGTGATAAGGAGATAACAAGGTGTGTTATTGATTCTAAATACCACTGATGAATAGGCATCTTTTGAGACAGTTAAAAGGTATAGAGAGTGGATGATAGCTAATGAAAAATCATGCTTATGATTATACTTGTGGGATTTCCATGGGCAAATGGCCCAGTTAGATCTCATAGTTTTCAATGAGAGTCCGAGTCGCAGGGTGGTTTCAGGTGACCTTTATTTTCGGTACAGCTTCATTTCTCCACAGCAATAAGGCACATAAAAAACTTCAGAATGTCTTAATTTATAAGTTCAAACTGAGAGCGTACATCCCCATCCCTTTGTCTACCATTGATCAGTGGCACTGAGCTATCCCTTTAAAATTGGCTCTAGTACACAGCGTCTTATACAGTTCAAGTTTGCCTCAGCAATTTAATAGCTGTCCTGAACACAATTTAACTGTTAATAATCCTTAATCCCAGTCTCTCTTATCTCCCTTCTTGAGACTTTTCACAATGGACACAGTTTCCAAGCACATTCCTGATCAGACGCTTGCCAGCTGCATCATGTTAACTGCCAAATAATTGGGTACTTGCCTATCACTTCAGGACCTTTACATTAACCTCATTACAGGAAATACAAAAGAATATTGATTTTTATTAATTGTTATAAAATCAGTTCCAACAAAGTTATGTGGTTACACCTAATGTTAGAATACTTGAGCTAACAAATTGTGTCTTACCGTATTTGCTGAACATCCTTATCTTCATCTTTGGGTATCTTGTAATATGTTTATTTAACACGCATTTCAATATCTGCTAGTTTCTGTATGCCTGATGCATTTCTCCTTGTAATGATATGGGGACTGCTTTTACTTTCTGACACTGGTTTGCTCTCATAATATTATTTGAATTGTTTCCCCTAATGCTTTTAGTGATCAGTGAATCTATAACTACATCAGAATCTATATCTATGATTATCTGAAGAACTTTAACTAAACCTACTGTTAGTATTGTAACAGATTAATAAAATAATTCACTAACTGTCTTATCTATGCCTTGTGTGTAAACAACTTCAGCTGCACATTCTATTTTAGTCCAGTAACTTTGAGTCTACAGAGCTACTATTGTTCTACTTATGAAGACCCGATTAAGCAAATATTTTCCCAAGCTCTCTAACCTCTGTCAGCCATGTTCTGCTGCATTAGTTGTGGGCAGCTTTCGGCCATTTTATGCTGCTCAGTCATGGGCATCCCTAACAGGCTCCTTCACTTGTCTTAGCGAAACAAGTGAGATCATTAAAGTGGTATTTGAATTTACATTCTTCATATTAGGGGTGATGGCCTAGTGCTATTATCACTAGATTGTTAATCCAGAGACCAAGATAATAGTAAATGGTAGAATTTGACTTTATTTAAAAAACTAGAATTAATAACCTAATGATGATTGTGAATCTATTGTTGCTTTTGAGGAAAAACCCACCTGGTTCACTAATGTCCTTTCTGGAAATTAACTGCCAGCCTTACCTGGTCTGATCAACATGTGACTCCAGACCCACAGCAATGTGATTGACTTTTAACTGCCGTCTGGGAAATTAGGGATGAGCAATAAATGCTGGCCCAAACAACTACACCCTCATCCTGTGAATGATTTTAAAAAGTATCATAATTACTATCCTATATAAGGAATGTCTTCTGGCTAATAGCTGGCATTATATCTGGTACTCAAAAGTTGCATCTGCAGTGCAGATTCTCTGTACGTACAATATAGATGGACCCATCTTGGCAGTATACCCTACATTCAAGAGTAAGAAATCTGTACTACTGAGCAGTTGCTAACATTAATTTGTCCCATAGCTTGGTAGATATAAGAACGTATGTTTTCCTTTTTATTTATTCAACACAAATAATCTCTTCTTTAATTATTATGTATCAGCAGATCACTTGTGCTAATTTTGGCCTTAACTGTACATTCATGTGAAATTTGTGCACAGAGATACCAACGTATCTATAACGTATCATATTTTGGAAAATGAGAGCTATGAATGGTGTATTTGCTTACACTTGGGGAACTGCATCATTACAGGAAATAAAACTAAGAATTTGACCAATGTCTCAGCACTTTGCTTAATGCTATTTTCATTATTGACCACAGTACTCTAATGACTTTCACTTTGACACTTGCGCACACTAGAAAATAATGAGGTGTCAAGGAGAATAGGAGAAGCCTGATGAGAGCCCTTCATTATAATTGAAGGAGAACCTCATATTAGGGATCATATTCAATAGATTTGGGTCAGCCCAACAATCCTGTTTAGTTGCCAGAGACAATGAATGCTTTAATTAGAACCAACATTGGTTTTGTATCTCAGAGTTGCATGGTATTGCAGGATCATTGTGTTGACCTCGCACAAGCAAGGTTGATGGCAAACATTCCAGGTATAATTAGGAAGAGAAAAAAAAATGACATTTTTAGTCAATTAAAGTATGAAAGAAACAGCTAGCTTGACAGAAAAAATGATGTAATCAGCTCAAAGATAAACAAAGGAAACAAAATACGTTTTGATTAATCATAAATCTGGAACCTCAATGGTAAGGTCTCTCCAAAGTCATTATGGCAACCAATTCTCATTAGATGGCATTTTCATCTTTTTGTCCTTTTTTAAAAAGATGACATTCAACTGGCATCTCTAATAATAAGCACTTTTAATTCAACAATGTGCACCACCTGTCAGTTGGTGTGAAGTACTATGTTCTAGACTATCTCATGCCATCACTAGCAGGAATATAATGGGATAAAGTTTCTGTCTTGGAGTCAGTTGCTGAATTTGTGTCAAACAGCACTCAAATTGCATCTGTTTCAAAGTGTTTCCTCACCCCAGTTTCTGCTCAAACTCACTTGTACCCACCACCAAACCTGTGTATGACCACATTAAAAGAGGTGAACTGATTCCATTCTTCCTAAATATTATCTCTGCCCTCTCTCCAGCTACCAGCAGACCTGCTGAATTTCTCTGACAATTTATGTTTTGTTTCTTTATCTGACTCCTCTATTGACCAGAGCAGGGTTTCAGTGTAAGAGGGGTCATAGTGCCCAAATATATTTATGTTAGACTGTGTGTCCCTCAGTATCAGATAAAACAACTAGCCAGATTTTTTAACTCCATCTGTGAGTAACAGATTAAAAATTAGTTTTACCATAAATCACCTATGATGCATTGTGAAGAAAAGGTTTAACACATGCAAGTATGTCCAACTTTCTCGCTTAAAAAACACTCATTTAAAAAATCACAACTCCCTCCAGGCCTGGAAAGAGATATAAAACACTGCAAAGTAATATCTTGAAAGTTGTTGACTGTTAAACTGACGTTTAAAGCCAGAAAAATAAAATTGCTGCTTGTCCAAGTGCTGGTGTGCAGGTGAAGTCACTTTAGACACAAGTTATTGGTGCTGGGATTCTCCTTGGCTCAGTTAAGGCCAGTTGAATTCTTTTTTTCTGCAGTCAATGGTGTGTATTCACACATCTTTAAGTGTCCCCATTTATTGTGATACTGGTTTTCAACTTACAAATTTTGACAAGAGAATCAGAGAAAGCAAGAGAGAGCAAAGGTTTCTTCATAGAATCATAAAATCCCTACAATGTGGAAACAGATCATTCAGCCCATCGGATCCACACTGCCCTTCCAAAGCATATCCCATCCAGACCTGATCCCCAGCTATCACTGAATTCTTCAACTATTTGAAAGCTCAAACACAGTGAAGGTTCATTAAAACAAATGAAAATGGGCTTTGTAATCAAAACAAATACTCTGAATTTATTCCCTTTGATTGTCTTACTGATACTGGATGATTCTGGGTAAAATAAAGTTAATTCTGGATATCTGAAACAAACACAGAGAATGGTGGAGAAACGCAGTAGGTCCAGCAGCATTGTCGAGAGAGATACAGAGTTGACATTTCAAATCCGCTAAGATTCTCCTTTAGAAGAGTATTCTCTCTGTTTGAGGGAGTGAATGTGTTCATTTCTCAGTAAATGATGAGAAAAAAAATCACATTTAAAAGGTTTTAAAATTTGCCTTTCACTGTCCTTGTATCCAGAAGAGCAAAGACCTGTAAATGAACGGAGACATGGCAGAGAAATAACAAATGGCAAGGAATCTAAGGGTCCTTTACTAACAGATGGAGCATACTCTACCTTCCGTCTGGGCTTGTTCCCAGTCCACTCTTTGGAATAGAAAAAAAGGTCATGGAAACTGTCTGGTGGTTGGAATCATATTTGGCAGATAGGAAGATGGTTGTAGCGGTTGGTGTTGGAGGTCAGTCATCTCAGTTCCAGGGCTGCAGGGGTTTTCAGGGTAATGTCCTAGGCCCATCTTCAGCTGGTTCATCAGTGATCTTCCCTCCAACATAAGGTCAGAAGTGGGGATGTTCGCTGATGATTGCACAAAGTTCAGAACCATTTGCGACTCCTCAGATACTGAAGCAGCCCATTTTCAAATGCAACAAGATCTGGACAATATCCAAGTTTGGGCTGACAAATGTCAAAAACCATTCACTCGACATAAATACCAAGCTATGACCATCACCATTAAGAGGCAGTCTAGCCATCATTCCTGCACAGCCAATGGTGTTACCATCACTCAATCCCCTACTACTAACATCCTGGGGGTTATCATTGACCAGAAACTCAACTGGACTCACCACATAAACACAGTGGCTACAAAAGCAGGTCAGAGGCTAGGAATACTGTGATAAGTAACTCACTTCCTGATTCCCAAACCCTGCCAGCCATCTACAAGGCACAAATCAGGACTGTGATGGAATACTCCCCACTTGCCTGGATGGCTGCAGCTCCAATAACACTCAAGAAGCTTGACACCATCCAGAATAAAGCAGCTTGCTTGATTGGCATTATACCCATAAGTATTCACTCTCTCCACCACTAATGCTCAGTAGCAGCAGTGTGTACTACAAGATGCATTGCAGAAATTCACTAAAGATATTAAAATAGCACCTTCTAAACCCATGACCACTTCCATCCAGAAGGACAAGAGCAGCAGATAAATGGGACCTTCAAGTTCCCCACCATCCTGACTTGGAAGTATAAAACTGCTCCTTCATTGTTGCTGGGTCAAAATTCTGAAATTCCCTCCCTAAATGGCATTATGGATCAACCCACTGCAAGTAAACTACAGTGGTTCAAGAAGGCAGATCACCACCACCTTCTCAAGGGCACCTAGTGATGGGCAATAAATTCTGGCCAGCCAATGATGCCCACATCCCACAAATGAATTTAAAAGATCCAATTGCAATTGAATACATATTGTGCTTAGATTTCAGTGCACAATTGCACTAGCTACTCCTATTTCAGCTGAATTGCATGCAAGAAACTTGTGTAGTCAAGCAGAAGTGCCAAGTCAATGTCTTTAGACAGACTATAAGAGCGGAGATATAGGGCTGAATTTTACAAAAAAATGGATCCTACTGATGGTGTGTGATCGAGAGCGAAGGGAGGATGAGTAATGTGTCAATAAATATAAATCCTCAGAAGCGCAATTCCGATTGTTTCTAAAATCTACCCTTATTTTCCAAAATTGATACATGTATCATAATTACTTGCTTGAAAACTTCTTGGAATTCAGTGAAGGCAGAGGGACACTTCAATAAACTGTTTCCTGTTAGTAGGTATCTAATCAGCAAATTCGTAAACGAATTTGTTCGTGAACTTTCAAACATTCCCACTTTAATCCTCTAGGGGCCCATTCTGATTAATGTGCTGTTCTCTAAGGAACATTGTTACATTTTAAGTCACACCATCACATTTTAACATTCCCTGTGATTTCTTTTATATCAGCTTTTGCTACTGAAATGAATTACGTTTCGAGCAAAATTTCAATTCACGCAAATCAAGTTCTGTATTCTTCAAAGGTAAAGTGAAAGTTGACTTAAAATTATATGTACGCCAATATGAACTAGGGCCCATTTTCTCATGCAGTTTTGTTTTTTTTTCTGAAAAAGATGCATAATTAATTTTAAAACTGTGGTAAATGTACCTCTTAAAAGTTTCAGTCATTATTCACATCGGACTCCAGTTACTTTTACAATAATGTAATGCAAAACTAAAACTCCAGCTTCAATTAACTCCAGCTACAACAGCTGCACCCGATGTTTTCAATTGTACTGAGATTAAGGCCTATTCAGTCATTCATTCCTAAGCTGGCTGTTTGAAAGTTGCTATGAGAGTTGCTGAAAATAGTATTTGTGCAAATTTTAATCTTTTTAGGGCTGTTCAAAAGAAATAGCGAAGTAAAGGGAAAACAACATTTTATACAGTATGAGAAAAGAGTGCTGAGCTGTTAGCAATTAAATTCTCTGCAAAAAAACAGGGATCTGTGTATTAATATAATGTACCTTCCAGTATGTGCAAGGCATTCAAGTCAATGGATTGGTAAATGCGATTGGACAGAAGATCAGGTGTTCCCATGTGTCACAGCAGACTCACTGGGATGAAGGGCCTCTTTTGTACAATGTAATTCTATGATTTACCACATCATAAATATGACTGACAATCTTAATTCAGTTATTGGTATAATTCTTAGCTTAGTTAGGAAATGCGTTACTTGATACAATCTGCCAGAAATACACCTGCCTGAAAAGTGCACGACATGAACTAGCCAAATGGTTAGGTGAATTTTTAAAAGCAAGTTTTCCACGGACATAATCAAGGATTTTGCATTTGCAAAGACTGGTAGGACTTGCACAGAGATAGTAATCCACCTCTACCACGCTCCCAGGCAGTGCATTCTATTCTTCTACTCTATATAAAGGCATTTTATTACATGCATAAATCTGAATCAAACCAACAGACAAAACAATAAAACTGCACCGGTTTCACCTTGACAAAACAGGGGACAGTCATTCTCTGATTTATTGGTCAAGTCCTTGCTCTAACAAATCAGAGTGAAATTGTCTGGTTAAAAATTTAAACACAGGGATTGGTAGTTAACTGCCAGTCATTATCTAACTGGTACATTCTTTCCAGCAATGCTTCTACCAATCACAGCCCATTTATAAATCAATCAGCACTGACTTCTCACATTATATACTACATTGTTCCTCCTTTACATTGGTAACTATTAAACATTATCCTGATGAATACAAAAAGAAAAACCTCAACAAATTGTCTTTTATTTCAATATTACTCAACCTCTGTAATATGATTGTTCACTCTCATATCTTGTTCTTTTCACATAACTTTGTGCAGACTTTCCATTTCAAAGCATATACCCAATTCCTTTTGGAAAGTTATTGTCTCATCTTTTTCCAAGCTCATTTTAGGCAATTCTAAATCATATCAACTAAAATAAAACTGTTTTCATCTTGTTCTATCATGATTTCTCTTTTTTCTTCAAATTGCTTCAAATAAACTTGCAGTATCTGTTGGCGTGTGACACAGCTTTGGCCTCCTAATCGATGACTTCATATTTCCCTGGCTTCCTGTCTCATCAGCCAGGAACACTTTATTAAAAATGTGGATGCTGTAAGTCAGAAACAAGAATAGAAATTGCTGGAAAAGCTCAGCAAGTCTGGCAGCATCTGTGGAGAGAAATCAGAGTTAATGTTTCAGGTTGAGTGATCCTTTCGTAGAACTTTCTTGTTGCATTGTATAATCTGTTATAATCTGACAACTTCGATCTGTAAATGTTGTTTGATTCCATTAGTGCCCGTGTTACTTTATGGATGCAGATTGCAGATTCCATTGCATGCTTAGTCTATTTTGTGTAATTTTCCCAGCTCCTAAGTTTCTTTAGCTAGTTCAGCAACATTTTCACAGGAACTTTTTGGCTACTATTCAATTATATTGGTTTTTGCTTTAGATTCCAATCGCATTTAATGCTATATGATGCTTGTGCTCTAAGTATAAATTTTCTCCCTTGGGTTTTCAACCAGCAAGCCTATTTTTACATTTACTTGCTCTGGGGAAAATTTATCAGAATTTCCCTCAGGGAATTAGTGATCTTTACACATGGGGAAATTATAGCATAGACCAAATCTGATCTATTATTGTGGAACTTACATATATCTCATTAGCTCAAAGAACAGAACTCGACTGACGCTATACTCATTTTAAATGAAATTCCTTTTTTTGTCTATTGGTCATGCTTGCAGCTATCTTAGAAGTGCTCTTCCTCAGTTGCAAATTTCTCTGCTGTTTTCCAGATCTCAGCCCAGGCCCTTATTACGCATACTTGTTGAAGCAATGCTGAATCTCATGAAATGAAGGTGCTTAGCAGTAGCATCACTTCAGAAACAATTTTACCACAGTTTTAGGTGAGTTATTATTCTTAAGATGAGAGCATTGCAAAATAATTCAGCATCTATTCGCACTTATCATTGCCACCTGAAATTTTTTTCATTGTTCACGGGATGTGGATGTTGCTGTTAAGATGATAATTTATTACCCATTATGTGTGTTGGTAAAAGGAGAGTGAATGTTTGAGATGGCAGCTGGGGTGCCAATCAAGCAAGCTGCCTGGTGTTGGATGGTGAAGATCTTTTTGAGTGTTAGTCATACTGTATCCATCCAGCCACGTGGTCTGTATTCCATCACACTCCAGATTTGTGTACTGTGAATGATGGACAGATGGTAAGAGGTGAGTTACATGCTGCGGAATGCTTGCCTCTGAGTTTTTCAATACTTATGTGGTTTAACCAGTTCAGTTTTTGCTCAGCCATAGCTCCCAGGTGTTGATATACATCAATGTCTAACTAGGCCTCTCTAGAAGGTCAGTTAAGAGGTACTGACAATGGATACAGTGTAAAAATGTAGTCACATCTAGACCAAATCAGGTAAGGATATAAAGTTTCATTCCCTAAAATAACCAATCAGCCATGATTGAATGGCAGAGCAGACTCGATGGGCCAAATGGCCTAATTTGTGCTCCTATACCTTATGGTCTTATGGTTTTAGGAGATTGAGACAATCTGATGGATTCATGGCTCTTTTTATCGAGATCAGTTTTATTTGTTCTGGATTAAAATTCTAATGGGATTTGAATTAATGTTCTTTTGAGCACTAGCCCAGGTCCCTGGATGAATAGGCTGTCAATATAACTATTATGCTTGTGTTTCCAATAATGTCAACAAAAACTGAAACAGTAATTACTATGTTTTGTGTTTAAAAGAATTGTGCAGGTTTTCCAACTAGCACTCTGGTTATCGAACTGCCAAGTACGGGGAATCTTGATAGTTTGACCTTAGTGGGGTAAAATTGTAATGCATATTACTTTATAAACATGCTTACACAAAATTCATATTATGGTAAATAAGTCAGCACCTTTGTGAGAAAACGAAGATACTGCAAATAAGTTCCATATCAGTACACACAAATGTTAACTTTTCATTATACAAGTTTATGAACCTTTATTTCTGTTCAAGAAATTAAGCCTTCATGAGATCCAAGGCCAATAGTCCTGGTGGATCCAATATTGACTGAGATTCAAAGAGCAGAGGGTGATAGTAAAGGGAAATTTCTATGACTAGAATTCTGTTTCCAAAAGATTCTGCAGGGTTGGGTGCTGGGGCTCTTACTGTTTGTAATGTACGTTAATGATTTGGATTTAAAATATAGGAGACCTGATCAAGAAGTTTGCAGACGACTCAAAATGATAGAGTGGTAAATAGTAAGGAGGATAGCCATAAGTTGCAGGAGGGGACCAATGGATCAGCTGGACAGTGCAATGGCAAATAGAATTCAATCTGGAAAGGTCTGGGGTAATACGTTAGGGGAGAGCTAACATGCCAAGGGGTTATAATACTGTAGGAACCTGGATCGAATGGAAGATCAGAGAGACCGCAGTGTGCGCATCCAGAGATCCCTGAAGATAGCAGGACAAAGAAATAATGTGTTTAGGAAGACATATGAAACACTTGCCTTCATTAGCTGAGGCACAGAACACAAAAACAAGAGGGATTATGCTGGAAATGTATAAAATGCTGGATAGGGCACAACTGGAGTACTGCTCATGGTGTGGTCACCACAGTATTGCACTGATGAAGGTGCAAAGCTGATGCACCTGGATTCTGCCTGGGTTGGAGGGTTTGTTCTGAGAAAAAAATGAATAGGTTGTGTGGTTGATTTAATTGGAGCAGTGAAGGGGCCCTTATAGAGATGTACCAGATTAAGGGAGGCATGGATAGGAAGGTGATATTCTCTGTGAGCATAGGGGTTATAAATAGGAGGCATAGATTGAAGGGAGAATGTATAAGGCTAAGAGGAGAGTCAAGGAAAATGTTTTTCATTGAGAAGGTGGTAGGAGACTGGAGCTCACTGACTGATAAGATGATTGAGTTAGAGACTGTCACAACATTAAAGCAGTATTCAGATATTCACTTGCATTGTCACAACCTTATGACTATGGGCATAAAGCAGGAAAGTGGGATTAATGCAGTCAGATCTTTGATGACCAGTATGGACATAATGGACTAAATCCCCTCCTTCTATGCTTTGAGTCTACTTCCAAACTTAACATTTCTGTCTCATGATGATACAATTGTTCTTCACCGGACAATTTAATACTCAACCACTTTACTTGAACCCAAAAACCTATCTGAAATCAGAAGATGTGGCAACAAATCATGAACTAAATTAGATAACTTTTAAATCTTGCCAAATTTCAGGCAGTTTTGCAGCTTAGCAATAAGAACTGGGAGATAGCAAGTGAGATCCTTATTCAAGCACATTTTCACACATTCAAACTGTTAATTTTTCAGTGCTATAGCATTTTACATTTGGAGAGCTACAGTTCACTTTTATATTTGTCATGTAAAGCTGACATCAAACATCACAACACTCAACAAAACAAGATAACATAGAAATATCCTTGAACATATATTTGAGAATAAGAGAGCTGGAAGATCGCTTATCAATTGTATCAAGGCGAATTGTTGCATATCCTCAGAAGAGAAGCCCATGTTTTAAATCCTATTTGCAGCAAATAAATGGGATTAAATGTGCATTAAATTGTTATGGCCCCAAGTCTGAACTTTCAGTTTCCTTTCAATTCTGACCTGCTTTTAACTTGTGATTGGCTTGAATATGTTGTGTTACTCAAGGTTACCGACATATGTTTTTATTTCAAGAAAATAGTACAATCACAACATTTAGTATGAAATGATTCTTCCAATAAGTTAATAGCTCTGGCTAGAATTTAAGAATAAATTTAAGAATAAATTTAAGAAATGCAATATTTTATTCTCTTATAGATGTTTGTAGATTATTAGCATTTCGACGACTGAAGTTTCAGTTTATATTACAAGCAAAAATAATATAGCAATGTCCTTCTTGAGATCGGTATTTTTGCTGCTGAATATCATTAATTTCTACTTCATTTAAATGTTTTGAATAATATCCATAACATTCTGAAGGAGAAACACACACTTCCTCACTAACCCTGCTGAACAATAATGAAGTTCCCAGTGATCAAACCTTGGAAAAGGAATAAAATCAGAAAATGCTGTTAAAAAAAACTCAGCAGTGTCTGTGCACAGAGAGAACCCCTTTTTTAATCAAGAAAACCTTTCTTTATTCTTTCCAGCTCAGAAAATGTGGTTACCTTCCATATCACAGATGCTGTGCCATATCCAGTTTCATTTCACATTCCCAGCATCTATAGTATTCTGTTTTCCTTTTTTAAGAAAGGTATTCCCACTCCTCATTAAACAAATTTGAAAGAGCAATTATATAGATTCTCAATAATCAAATGGTAAAGAACAATAATGCAGTCCTTATTAAAAAAAATGCTAAAGAACATGAAATAAATCTTTATTAATCAAATTCCTTAGAGCAGTAATGATTGTAAAATTGTAGAAAGACAGCTAGTTAAAGATAGAACTGGAGCCTATCTTCACATACTTTTCATATTTATTTACAGAATTGTATCTTACAAGTATATACTTCGAATCCATAAAACATGTTCGCTCTGTGTCTATTTACAGGGATCCAAATGATTCACGGTTTAATGCCTTAAACCTACTTACAGTTAATATTGTTAGAGCCCTCACTGATTTTTCAATATTTTTACTCTATTCTTTTATCAATTTTGATTTTGAGCTGTGAACTGAGAACTGTAAGCTAACGATTACTTTTGTACTGTGGCTAACAGCTTGTGTTAAAATGTATGCAGACCAAACAAGACTTTGTTTATATGAGAGGCCAGGCCTGGAAGTTAATTACAGGTTAATTCCTGAATAAAGGGTTCTACAGTCATTTTATCACTGAGGAAGAGCATTATTGTTTTAGCAGAAGTTAGGAGAAAGTGTGGACGACAGATGCTGGAGATCAGAGTCAAAAGGGTGGTGCTGGAAAAGCACAGCCAGTCAGGCAGCATCCAAAGAGCAGGAGCATCGACATTTCAGGCATAAGCCCTTCATCAGGAAACCAGCTAGCAGAAGTTGGCTATTAATGGAAAAGACTTAATACTCAAGCAGATTGCAGATGGTGAATGGTAATAGAGACCTCATGGAGGAGACAATCAGTCCGTCAGGGAGTGGTCAAGTTTGAATTGGGGTTTGGAATGTTTTCTGGAAGAAGGAGTCTGGCTATTAGTGCTACAGCATGAAGATTTAAAAGCTCTGCCTAATCTCCCATGAACAGATCTTTTAAGCTCACTGAATAGAAAACTAAGTTATAAGTATTACTGCCTTTACCTCCATGACTGTAAAGGCAAACCCTGATCAATATCTTTGGAAAATCAACCAAGAAATCAAAATCTACACTTGTGAAATAATGCGTTATGAAAACCACTTCAGTTATAAGGCTAGTTTTGTTATTTTCTTTTATTTATGCCTTAACTGTGTTTGTTTGTCTATCATGTGTGTGAATCGGGCTGAAAACACAGGTTTTTAGGTTTAAAGCAATGACCAATTAGATTAGTTGTTGGCAAATGTTGCTCTACTAAAGTTATTTCATTGCAAATTAATTGCTAATTAATTTGTTAAGGCACAAACTGCTACCTGAAATTGATTATTCACAGAATCTGGGATGAGCTGTTCAAAAATCTGGTTGAGAAGCATTGCCGTCAATTTTGAGGGTCTTTGAAGGTTTTGATTTCACTGTATTGCAGAGAGAGAGAGGTAAAGAGGCAGATTTAGTTTGGTTGTCTGTCTCTATTGTGTAATGTAATATAATTATCAATGACATTCTCAGTAACCAAATCAGAGAGAAACATATTGAAGGCACACAATAGAACAAATCTAAAGGGCTATTTTAAGATCCATTGGCAGCTACTGGGTAGCAAGTATAATTGCTCACTGCTCACTCATAATGATGCAGGCAACGCACAACCTCTGTGCTGCCTTCACATTTAAATGCTTAGAATGCACAACCCAAGACTGAATGGTCTCTTAACTGACTGCACACTGATGAACAGAGGGCTCAGGTTTATATGTAGAAATACAAAGCCATAGATAGCATATCGTTCTTAAAGGCAGCTAGACCCTCATTTTTAAAAAAAACGTCTATTTACAATGCTGGTTCAACTGAATGACATCACAGGTTCTAAACAGAGACAGTACAAAATAGCAGACAATGACATATCCATCCCAGATCGTCTCAACACCTTCTATGCTTGCCTTGAGCAGAATTTCAGCGGAGAGGTAACACCTATTTCGACAAGCCCTGATGAACCTATCCCAACAGTTACTGCATCAGAGATCGGTTTTCCTTCGTGTGAATCCAAGGAAAGCAATGGGACCAGACGGAGTACCAGGCCGTGCACTCAATGCATGTGCAGATCAACTGGCAGAGGTCTTCTCGGACATCTTCAACCTCTCCCTGCAGCAAGCCACTCTCCCTGCCTGTCTCAAGATGGTCAACTTCATCCCTGTGCCTAAGAATCTCATGCAGCATGTCTCAATGACTACCGCCCAGTGGCCCCGACATCAGTGGTCATGAAGTGCTTTGAAAGACTGGTCATGGCATTAATCAACTCCAGCCTCTCCATTACTCTTGACCCACTCCAATTTGCCGATCGGACCAACAGATCCATGTCAGATGCCATATCACTTGCCCTTCACTCCTTCCTAGAACATTTTGACACCGAGGTGGGCTATGTAAGAGTCCTACTCATTGACTACAGTTCAGCCTTCAATACTATTATCTCCTCAAAACTGATTACTAAACTTAGTGATCTCGGACTAAGCCGCACTCTGCAACTGGATCCTCAGTTTCCTAACCCACAGGGTGCAATCAGTGAAGACTGGGGACAATATTTCATCCTCACTAACACTCAACACTGGAACCCCCCAGGGGTGCGTACTCAGCTCCCTATTGTACTCACTGTATACCCATGACTGCATCGCCAAATACCAGGCTAATGCCATTTACACATTCGCTGATGACACCACCATTGTCAGTCGAATCTCAGCTGGTGATGAAACAGACTACAGGCGGGAGGAGGAAGACCTGGAAAAATGGTGCACTGAGAACAACCTAGCTCTCAATACCGGCAAAACCAAGGAACTCATTATTGACTTTCAGCAGGATGTAACTCATGCCCCCCTGCACATTAACAGTACAGAGGTGGAATGAGTGGAGAGTGTCAAGCTCCTAGGAGTGGTCATCAACAACAAGCTTTCTTGGACTCTTCACATGGACGCACTTGTTATAAAGGCCCAACAACATCTCTTCTTCCTCAGGCAGCTGAGGAACTTTGGCATGACAGCAAATACCCTTGTCAACTTTTATAGGTGTGCCATCGAGAGCATTCCGTCTGGATCTATCAATACCTGGTAGGGCAACTGTACCACTCAAGATCAGAGACGGTTACAGAGACTGGTGAACTCAGCCTAGACAATCACAAAGGCCAACCTCCCATCTATAGAATCCATCTACCAGGCCCGCTGTCAAGGAAAGGCCGCCAGCATTCTCAAAGATCCATCCCACCCTGGCAATGTTTTTCTGCAACCTTTACCATCAGGGAGAAGGTACAGAAGCCTGAACACATGCACCAGCCAGTTTCAAAACAGTTTCTATGCTACTGTTTTTAGAATACTGATTGGACTTACAAACTCTTCGCATTTGCGTGTTCCTGTGTTTTGGTTTTTGCTGCTGTTTACCTATAATTTACTTATTCTATGCTATTTAACTCTGTGATATGCCTGTAATGCTCGCAAGACAAAGCTTTTCACTATGCTTCGGTACACGTGACAATAAATTCAATTCAATTCAATTCAATTCAACATATTCAAAAGTGCATCAGACACAGAAACTGGGAATCTATAAAAACAAGGACTAGTTAGCAAATTTTGAGAAGATTTGTAGCTCAGGTTGAGGTTTTGGATGTAGGTTTGCACGTTGAGCTGTAAGGTTGATTTCCAGATGTTTTGTTACCCTACTAGGTAACATCTTCAGTGGGCCTCAGGCAAAGCAATGCTGAAAATTCCCGCTTTCTATTTATATGTTTGGGTTTCTTTGGGCTGGTGATGTCATTTCCGGTGGTGATGTTATTTCCTGTGGTGAATTCACTTCCTGTTCCCTTTCTCGGGGGTGGTAGATGGGGTCTAACACGATATGTTTGTTGATAGAGTTCCGGTTAGAATGTTATGCTTCTAGGAATTCTCGTGCGTGTCTTTGTTTGCCTTGTCCTAGGATGGATGTGTTGGCCCAGTCGAAGTGGTGTCCTTCCTCATCCATATATGAGGATACTAGTGAGAGAGGGTCATGTATTTTTGTGGCTAGTTGGTGTTCATGTATCCTGGTGGTTAGTTTTCTGCCTGTTTGTCCAATGTAGTGTTTGTTACAGTCCTTGCACTGTATTTTATAAAGGACATTAGTTTTGCTCGTTATCTGTATCGGGTCTTTCAAGTTTATTAGCTGCTGTTTTAGTGTGTTGGTGGGTTTGTGGACTACCATGATGCCAAGTAGTCTGGCAGTCATTTCCAAGATGTCTTTGATGTAGGGAGAGTGGATAGGGTTTCTGGATGTGTCTTGTCTGCTTGTTTGGGTTTGTTGCTGAGAAATCAGTGGACTGTGTTCATTGGGTAACCATTCTTTTTGAATACTATTAATACTATTAAGGCCAAAGCATTTGCAACAATCTTCAACCAGAAGTGCCAAGTGATCATCCATCTTGGCCTCCTGCTGTGGTCCCAACATCACAGAAGCTGGTCTTCAGCCAATTCAATTCACTCCAGGTGGTGCCAAGAAACAGTTGGATACTGTAAAGGCTAAGGGCCCTGACAACATTCTGGCAATATTACTGAAGACTTATGCTCCAGAACTTGCTGTGCCCCATGCCTAGCTGTTCCAGTATAGTTGCTATATGGGCATTTAACCAACAGTGAAGAAACCCATCCAGATATGTCATGTACATAGAAAGCAGACAAATCTAACCCAGTCAATTACCGCCCCATCAGTCTACTTTCAATCATCGCGTAAAGTAATGGAAGGGGTCATCAACAGTGCTATCAAGCAGAGCCTGCTCAGCAATAACCTGCTCAGTGATGCCCAGTTTGGCTTCTGCCAGGGCCACTCAGCTCCTGATCTCATTACAGCCTTGCTTCAAACATGGACAGAAGAGCTGAATTCCAGAAGTGACATGAGTGTGACAGCCCTTGACATCAAGATTGCATTTAACAAAGTATGGGATTGAAGAATTCTAGTAAAATTGGAGTCAATGTGATTCACAGAGAAACATTCTGCTGGTTGGATCATACTGGTTACATAGGAAGATGAGTAATTTTGGAAGTCAGTCAGCTTAGCTTCAGCGCACCTCCACGGGAGTTCCTCTGGGTAGTATCCTCAGCCCAACCATCTTCATCAATGACCTTCCCTCAATCATAAGTGGTTGATGTTTGATAATTGAGCAATGTTCAACACCATTCATAACTCTGCAGATACTGAAACAGTCCAAGTTCAAATGCAGAAAGTCCTGGACAAAATCCAGGTTTAGGCTAACAAGTAGCATTGACACAGAGATGCCAGGCAATGACTAGCTCCAACAAGAGACAATCTAGCCACCACTGATGGCATAACCATCAGTGAATTCTTCACACTCAATATCCTGGAGGCTTAACCATTGACCAGAAAATGAACTCAAGAAGCTGGACACCATTCAAAACAAAGAAGCCTGTTTGATTGGCACCATATCCAGAAACTACCATTCCCTCCACCACTGACACTCAGCAGCCATGCTGTATATCATTTATAAGATACTTTGCAGAAATTCACTATGATTCCTTCGACATCTCCATCCAATCCCACTACTACCTCTTTCTAAAAGGACAAGGGCAATAGATACATGGGAACACCACCACCTGCAAGTTCCACTGCAAAGCCACTCTATATCCTGACATTTGAGTTTGAGTTTGATTTACCATTGTCATATATACAGAGATACAGTGAAAAGTGTTGTTTTGCATGATCTTTACCATACAAAATGCATCAGGGAGGAGCTGAACAGAATGTAGGATACTGCATTACATCCACAGAGAAAGTGGAGAGAGAGAGAGATCAAATTAATATTTGAAAGGTCTTTTCAAAAGTCTGATAACAATGGGGAAGAAGCTGTCCTTGAATCTGTTTATTTAAACTTTTATATCTTCTGTCCAATGGAAGAGGGTGAAAGAGATATAACCAAGGTGGGAGGGGGTCTTTGCTGGTTGCTTTCCCGAGGCAGCAGGATGTCTAGATGGAGTCAATGGATGGAAGGCTGGTTTGTGTGATAATTAGACTAGATTAGATTAGATTACTTACAGTGTGGAAACAGGCCCTTCGGCCCAACAAGGCCACACCGACCCACCGAAGAGGAACCCACCCATTCCCCTACATTTACCCCTTTACCTAACACTAGGGGCAATTTAGCATGGCCAATTCTTTACGACTGTGGGAGGAAACCGGAGCACCCGGAGGAAACCCACGCAGACACGGGGAGAATGTGCAAACTCCACACAGTCAGTCGCCTGAGTCGGGAATTGAACCCAGGTCTCTGGCGCTGTGAGGCAGCAGTGCTAACTACTGTACCACCGTGCCGCCCACTAGGATGGACTGGGCTATGTTTTTGACTCTCTGTAGTTTCTTGCGGTCTTGGGAAGAATAGCTGCCATACCAGGCTGTGATGCATCCAGATAGAATGGTGCATCTATAAAATTGGTAAGGTTCAATGTTCTGGAATTCCCTCCCTACATGCATTATGGATCTACACACGGCACAGGGACTACATTTCCAGAGGCAGCTTATTACCAACTTCTCATGGGCAACTTGGGACAGACCGTAAATGCTGGCCCAGTCAGAGACACCACGCCTCACAAGTGAATAAAAAAAAGCTCCACTACATTGTCAGCGGAAACTCTATTAAGTTGTTTGGGGAGTTCAGGACACAAGTGGATATGAGATTAGGTCAATGAGATTACTAAAGTGATGGACTCAATGATCTGTGTCATTTCGATCTCATTTCTTTTTTTGTTCATATGTTTTTATGACCCTATGAAATATATTGAAATGCACAAGCTAATATGAATTAAATTTATCGTCAATGACCCCTTGTACAAAGGCTACAAGAGTTATATGTTCACCAGTGCATGGATCTCTTTACATTTTGTCTCAATGATCATATAGAAACATTTTAAAAAATCATTAGATTTCATTTTGTGAAGAAAACATGCAGTTAGCAGCCCACATGCAGAATATGGGCAGAATACTCAAAAGCTTCATCGGCATAAAAAGTAGTTCGTACCATGTTGGTTTTAAATGCTAAAACTTCTCCAAATATCTTGAACAGTTCTTTCACCGAGTTGTTCTCTCACTGTCCCTACCACCCCCCCGCCAACCTCATGGAAACATAGAAACATAGAAAATAGGACAGGAATAAGTCATTCATGCTGATCATATTTTCCTGTTCTTCCCCACCCACCCCCCAACATTGATCCCTTTAGCCCTAAGAACAATGTACAACTCTTTCTTGAATATCCATCTGCTGACAGGATTAGCAACGTTTTCCGACTGTTCAGGTGAATGGAGCAGTGACTAGAATCTGGTGTTGGGCAGAACCTCTGAAAATGGGTGCAGAAATGGAGCCAGACTGATGACGAGATGCATGATCAGCCTCACCTATAGGGAAATTCAACCACAGGAAATGTCGTTACTTGCGCCTGATTATAGTCAAGTTAAATCCAAATACTGTAGTACTTCAAGAAGGCAGCTCACCACTACCATCTTTAGGGTATTCAGGGATGGTCACTAAATGCTAGTCCAGCCAGGATTGCCCAAATCACACGTCTGAATAAAAAAACATTTTCTGTATCTCAATGAACACTGTTAGTCATTATGCCACTTGGAACCACTTAGTTCCTCTCTTGCTGTATATCTTTCTTCACATGAAGGAGCTCTTTGATTATATAAAATTATAAATGCTCTGAAAAATTATTCTCTGAGTAAACCCATTGCAAAATGAGTGTGACTACCATCTCTAAACAATCCCATTTATTTTATTAACTGCTCCTCTGACATCCTACATCAACTTTCCTTCTGCCTCATGTCTAACTTTCAAGCTACTGCCCTCAAACACGGCATCAACATACCGATATTAGTTGCCAGAAATGTTCAAAAAATGTGTAAGCAATGATTAAAAGAAATATAAGAGAAATGATTTATCAGTGCTTTGCAATTATTTTGTGACAAATTGTTTGATTCAATTTCATTTCGTGAAAACCTTGACATTACCAGATAATAGGTAGAGCTGAAATGGTCGGTTCAAAAGGCAAGTGGTGAGAGTAAGTTCCTTCAATATGGAGAGTGGAAAAGAGGAGATTCTTTTCAAAAATCAAATGAATTGGACTGAAATGATTCATATAATAAATATTGACAACAGGGGCAAGGAGTGTAATAGAAAGCAAGTCATGTTGAAATTGTACAATACACAAATTCAGACTCAGCTGGTACATTGTGTCCAATTATCAGTGCCACAATTGTGAAGGAATAATGTAAAGCCATTGGACAGGGACTGATAAGATTGGTTGCAGAGTCAAGATGGTTGCAGAGATGGACAACCTTCCCTATGAAGATAAACTGTAGAAATTAGGACTGTTTTAATTGGAGAAGAGTAGGCCAAGAGGCGATTTGATAGAGGAATTCAAACACATGAGGGTGCTTAGATGCAGCAGAAAGGGAAAAACCATTCCCAGTTGTGAAAGGATTGAGATCAAGATGTCACAGATTGAGAATAATAAAGCAAAAAGAATTGAGAGGAACATTTTTCTCATGCATTGAGCAGGAGGGGCTGGGAAGCACTGAGAGGCAAGTTTCAGTTGGGATTCAATCAATACGGAGATAGATGGTTATTTCCAATGGAACAATGTGCAGATTTATGGGGAAAAACGCAAGGGAATTGTATTAAGTGAATTGCATATTCAGTAAGCTGGTGCAGACATGATGGGCTGAATGATGATCTTCTGAGTGAGAATAGTTCTGTGGTTTTGTGAATTGGTCCCCATGAGTATTTATTCTAATCAATGATCGCTCATAAATAGTAGTTGAGCCCTATGAGAGTCAGTCAAATTAGTAATTCAAATTAATGTCCTCCCTGTATACTTTTTCCCCTTTTACAGAGTGTGTTGACTCACTTGATAAGACTAAAATATCACAGATGCTCTTCAGGTTTTGCTGGATTGCTAAATTTTGGCATTGAATTTTGTTTGGAGGCTGAACTCTCAGTTTTCACCACTGAAGCAGTTCCCAGCACAGGGCGCCAAGAACTCCAAACACCAATTCCTTTCCTTTTCCTTTCATAAAGGAGCTATCACTGGAGGAGGCAGCCCTGGGGAATGTGATGATCTGGGAATATTCAATACAACCTCCCTTAACATCTTATGACTTCTACCCATTCCCATGAACATTGTAGTGGGAGTAGGTAGGAAATGTTTCCAACTAGCCTCAATGCCTACCAAGCATTTCAGGGCAGGCCAACTATTTGAATGATAGCCTGGAGTCTGTGGTCAGCAATGAAGGAGGCTCCTAAGTGCTCAGGTCAGAGAAAGATGTGAAGGTGGATTTAACAATCTCCATGGTGTCAACTGTAATTCTCTATATATGTTCATTGTGGAGTTCTAATGAATCTCCAACCAGGAAATGGAGAGTCATAATTAACTCACATTTAACTTTTTACAATGAGTGAAATAAACATTGGGATCAGGTGGAGTTGAAGCAGACCTGAAATATCATTGACTTGGAACAAAAAGGATGATATTAGTAATCATTCCAGTGTAAAATCTAATGTGGGGCGACATGATGGCTCAGTGGGCAGCATTGTGGCTCAGTAGTCAGCACAGTTGCCTTACAACTCCAAGGACCCGGGATCGATTCCCACCTCAGGCAACTGTCTGTGTGGAGTTTGCACGTTCTCCCTGTGTCTGCGTGGGTTTCCTCCCACAATCCAAAGATGTGCAGGTCATGTGAATTGGCCATGTTAAATTGCCCATAGTGCTCGGTGCATTAGTCAGGGGTAAATATAGGGTAGGGAAATGATCTGGGTGAGTTACTCTTTGGAGGGTCGGTATGGACTTGTTGGGCTGAAGGGCCTGTTTCCATACGGTAGGTAATCTAAACTAAAAAAAAGTCCTCAATGAGACAACTAACAACACTTCACAAATTTCAAATTACTTTTTCAGGGCCATATCTACTATTCAGCAGTCGACATTACTCAGGTTGCTGACAAAATTTTAGTTATACCTCATTGAACCAGGCTTAATAATTTTTATATTATGCTTCTAACAATAATATTGGAGTCCACAAAGGGAGTTCTCTCTTGACCCATTAGTTTTGCTGATTGTTAGCTCTTGAGATATCGGGGGTCAAGGGTGTTATTGGAGCAATCTGTTCATAATAGAGTTGTTGCCACTAACCTCTTTCAGGGTAGATATCTACAGAACCTGGTCGATCTTCTGTGGTAGAAGAAAATCACTTGGCAGCTCACCACCACCTTCTCAACAGCAATTAGGGACAGGCAATCAATGCTGGCACAGCCAGTGACACCCATGTCCCACGAGTGAATAAAAACACGAGAAGAAACTGTTAGCTTCAGCAAGTTTATTGCACGATAGCAACTAGGTACAAGTTACACTGACAGTCTCTATAATTATGTGTAATAATGTGAAAGACCTAAACCTAAACCTCTTGAGATCCTAAGCTGTCCTCCCACTGAGATCATTTACGACATTGTCATGGATGGTTCTCCAGGTACTCCTTAACACTCACCCTTTCAGACCCTTACATCCTGATACAATACTCACTACAACCAATGATGGAAGAGTGAATGACATTTTTTTCCCCCATCAGTCTTAGTTCATGTTGCATTCTGGATATGCAGTCAAATTGAAATGATAACAAACACCACTAACTTTGGGTCACTGTCTTTATTGTTCATTGTTCATGGCAGTAAGTAAGATGAAGTCCTCTGGCCTGGGGAAAAATTCAAAGGAAGATTATATCTGCTCACTAAATAGTACAAAAGGTGAAGTCACATAGTATCAGGGGTGAGCTGTAAAGATGGATATGGAACTGGCTTAGTCATAGGAAACAGAAGAGAGCAGTGGAAGGATGCTTTTCAGAATGGAGGCCTGTGGCTAATGGTGTTCCACAGGGATCAGTGCTGGGACCTCTGCTGTTCATCATCTACATAAACAATTTGGAAGAAAATGTATCTGGTCTAATTAGTAATTTTGCTCACGATACAAAGATTGGTGGAGTTGTATACAGTGAGGAGGATTGTCAGAGGATACAGCAGGAAATAGACCAGTTGGAGGCATGGGCAGAAAAATGGCAGATGGAGTTTAATCCAGACAAATGTGAGGTGATGCATTTTTGGAAGGTCAAATACAGATAAAATTTATACAATGATGGCAGAACCCTAGGATTATTGATCTGCAGAGGTATCTGGGTGTGCAGGTCCACAGATCACTGAAGGTGGCAGTGCAGGTAGATAAGGTAGTAAAAAAAGTCTTATGGCATGCTTGCCTTCATTGGAAGAGGCATTGAGCACACGGATAGACAGGTTATGCTGAAGCTTTATAGAACCTTAGTAAGGCCACACTTGGAATATTGCATACAGTTCTGACCAACACACTATCAGAAGGATGTGGATACTTTGGAGAAGGTACAGAGAAGGTTTATCAGAATCACAAAACTAGTCGCTTTTTCTCAAAAGCTGTTCCTTAGCTTAAGGATACTCTGTCATTGATTTTTTCCAGAGGGATAATAAACCAGGCCGGGCTCCAATTAGTCTGATTTGGTACAGAGATTAAAGGATTTTAGAAGACCTTTTGTTTATATGTAAACGAATGAGACTTCAGGCCAAAGTGGTCATGTTTTAGAAGTGACCTGTAGAATGAAAGGGGAGAGGTCGGCTCTCTAGCTGAGCAGTTTAGTTCAGTCCAGAACTGGTTGGGAGTTCAACAGTGTGCTGTGTGGAAACTCTCTCTTCTGCCCTTCTAAAGTTCAAATCTGTAAGCATCTGATCCTTTTTTGTACTGTGTTTTAAAGGGGGTTTGCTTATTGGGACTGTTGTGTATATTTGGAACATAGTTAAGTCTAGTTTGGATAGACTGAGTTCTGTAGGGGCTCTTTATTCTGTTCTTCATGTTCAATTGTGTAATTCTGTGAACGTATTTTTTTGTCTGTTTTAAACCTGATAGTCAACCTCGCTGACTTAATCCGGGTAATTTTCACTGTACACTTATCAAAACAAATTGAAAGTTGTGGTCTGGGCTGCCTGATTAAGAATGTTTTGAGTGGTCTGGCCTAGTCTACAACACCAGGATGTTGCCTGGTATGGGAGATTTTAGCTATGAAGAAAGGTTGGATAGACTGGGTTTGCTTTCACTAGAACGCAGGAGGTTGAGGGGTGACCTGATAGAAGTTTATAAGATTGTGAATGGCATGGATAGAGTGGAAAGTATGAGACTTTTTCCCAGGGTGGAGGAGTCAATTACTGGGGGGACACAGGTTTAAGGTGCGGGAGGAAAGTTCAAAAGAGATGTTCGAAACAAGTTTTTCGCACAAAGGGTGGTGAATGCCGAACACGCTAGCAGAGGAGGTGGTGGAAGCAGACACAATAGCAGCATTCAAGAAAGACCTGGACGAATACATGAATAGGAAGGGAATAGAGGGATGTGGATCCTATAAGACAAGACAGTTTCAGTTAGAAAGAGCAAAATAAGGTGGCGCAGGTTTGGAGGGCCAAAGGGCCTGTTCCTGTGCTGTATTGTTCTTTGTTCTTAGAAATAGAGAATCAACTTTACACGTATCAAGCAATGATTGCAAATAAAGCTTCTAAATCACAAAAGTGGCCTTTTCATTCAAATGTTCTTGAAACAAATGGACTGTCTGACTCACTGAGTGTAACCAGCTTTTACGCATACAAAGTGTGGGATTCTTTCATATTTATCAAACATTAGTACATCAGTCTAACTAATACAGAAGCTCTTCATGTTATTGACTAACCGAGAGATACTCTGCAAAAATATTTCTATCTTAGGAGGATGGGCATCAACAGTAAAGGTTGAACCAAGAAACTTCAAAAATTTCACATTCCTCAAGGTGCCTTAATAAACCTTACCTTCCAGAATGATAACACTTTTAAAATGCCAATCTGTCTGTTTAAGTGATTTAAATCTGGCATTACAACTTGTTTTCAGACCATTAATGGTATTCGCTCCAGTTCAATTTGATTTGCATTTTGGAATCAGTTGTTACAAAGCATCGAAGCCAAGTCAGGACAAAGCAATTCTTTTTTGCCATTACCTGAGGAGGGACAAGGGTATTTCTGATGGACAACAGTTATGGAGTAGGCAGGAAAGTGACTCAAGGCTCACCAGATCAGTCATGATCTGATTTAATGGTGGGTCAGGTTCAATGGCTTACTCTTGCTCGTATTTCATCTGTTCTTATATTAAACCTGAACACCCCAACCCTCAGTTAAAGATACTTCAGATTTTCACATAAACTTCTCCACGAAGGACAGGTGATACGGAACGGTCCAACTACTCGGAGCGTTCCGCGGCAGCGAGGCCAGGCCCATCCTTCACAACACTGGGGACAGGTAGAACCTCAGTACGTAGTGACACTTGGGTTTGCGTACCGGGGATCCACGCACAGCTTGATGCAGCCACACACAAAGGTGGCCATCAGGGTGAGGGTGGCATTGGATGTATTTTTTCCCCCGTTGCCCAGATCTTTGTACAGCGAGTCCCTTCGGACCCGGTCCATCTTTGACCTCCATATAAACTGGAAGCTGGCCCAGGTGACTGCAGCGGCACAGGTTCTGGGAATAGGCCAGACCTGTGCCACGTATGATAGCAATGACAGGAGAAGTTTATGAAGAAAAACACCTTTGACCACAAGTCCATCAGGAAGTGGTCAGCACGTAGTGTCCTTGAGACCCTTCGGGAAAAGGAGAGGGCGGATCCTATCGAGTGGTTCTCTGAGCAGATTGTCAAAGCCATTTGGCAGAATGCCTCATCGCCAGAACTTTCCAACAAGCACCAAGACATGGCTTGGCTAGTGGTGAGAAGGGCTCTGCCTGTGAGATCCTTTATGCACGCCCGGACTCTCAGCCGCACCGCACACTGCCCTCGAAGCGGCTGCGGGGGGGAACGAGACTGTCACACACCTCCTTCTGGAATGTGCCTACGCAGAAGAAGTCTGGAGAGGAATGCAGTGGTGTTTGTCGAGGTTTGTCCCGAGCAGCGCCGTGACGCGGGACTCCGTGCTCTGCAGTCTGTTCCCTGGGACGCACTCAGAGACTAGCATCAACTGCGCCTGGAGGATCATCAACTCGGTGAAGGACACTCTCTGGGCGGTCCAAAACCTATTGATCTTCCAGCTGAAGGAGTTGACCCCGACTGAGTGTTGCAGACTGGCACATTCCAAGGTCCAGGACTATGTGTTGAGGGACGCGCTGAAGCTTGGGGCAGCTGCCGCCAAGGCGCGGTGGGGAAAGACCACCGTGTAACGTCTGCCTGCCTAAAGAAGAACAGGGGGCCCACGCAGTCATTTGGGCTCTGCTGACGCCTCAGCTAAAAATGTAATCGTACAGACCTATAAATAGGAATGATTACTCTGTTTCGATATGCAAACAAATGGAATATTTACATTTGTATGGCATGTCCAACTGTACAGACCATTAAAGTATTTTATGAATAAAGTATATTTTTGAAATTAAAAAAACTTCTGCTTTTCACTCCCACTCCTTCATTGTACAACAACTTATAGAGTTATCGAGTCATACAGCACAGAAACAAACTCTTCAATCCAGCCAACAGATGCCAACCATAATCCTAAACTAAACCGCCTGCAATTGGCCCATATCCCTCCAAGTATTTCATTTTCATGTACTTACCTCAATTTCTTTTAAGTGTTGTACCTGCACCTCCATTCACCACTTGCTCTGGAAGTTCAATCCACATGTCAATCACTCTCTATGTAAAACAAAAGTCCCTCATATCTTTTTAAAATTTTTCTCCTCTCATTATGAAATCTTCCCCCTCATCTTGAAATCTCTCACCTCTAGGGAAAAGACCATTCACCTTATCTATATTCCTCATGATTGTATAAACCTTGATAATCCCTCAACCTCCTATGCCCAGTGAAAGAAAATCCCAGCCTATCCAGTCTACTTTTATAAATCAAACCTTTTGGTGTCAGCAACACCCTTGTAAATCTCTTTTGAACCCTCTCCAACTTAATAATATCTTTCTTAAAACTAGATGACCAGACTAGACACAGTATTCAAGTAGGGGAAAGTGAGGACTGCAGATGCTGGAGACCAGAGTTGATAAATGTGGTGCTGGAAAAACACAGCAGGCCAGGCAGCATCCAAGGAGCAGGAGAATCAACGTTTCAGGCATAAGCCCTTCTTCAGAAATGAGGCTGGTATGCCAAGCGGGCTGAGATAAAGGTAGGGGGGAGGGAATTT
>NC_057711.1:18995404-19011905 GCF_004010195.1 Chiloscyllium plagiosum | reverse complement strand
CCTCTCCGGCCTATCACCCTCACCCTCACCTCCTTCCACCTATCATATTCCCAGCGCCCCTCCCTCAAATTCCCTCCCCCCCTACCCTTTATCTCAGCCCACTTAGCACACCAGCCTCATTCCTGAAGACGGGCTTATGCCCGAAACATCGATTCTCCTGCTCCTCGAATGCTGCCTGGCCTGCTGTGTTTTTCCAGCACCACATTTTTCAGCAGTATTCCAGTAGAGGCCTCACCAACATCTTGCACACCTCAACATAATGTCTCATCTTCTATACTCAAAGGTCTGAGCAATGAAGGCAACAGTCCTAAATGTCTTCTTAACCACCCTATGTGATGTAAAAAATGTATGTGATGTCAAAAATTATGTACCTGAATCCCTAGGTTTCTTTGTTCTACAACACTACCCGATTGTATAAGTGCTGCCCTTATTAGTTTATCAAAATGCAAATTGTATTTTTAGAGTATCATTACAAAATGTCCCAAAGTGCTTCACAGGAATGTAATCAGACAAAGACAGATACTAAGTCTACATTGAAGTATTAAGACTGCCAGCACATCATAAACATGGAAAGAAACCATTAGAATATTTACAAAATTATCTGCACCTCATTCTGAGCATGGTGTCAAAATTGCAAATCCACTCTATTGATGCAGGCAGCAAACAACTGTTACCTCATTTGCCTGGTTGGACCATTTACCTTACAGAGACACACACTGCCACTTTGTTGAGCACTCAACAGGGAACCTAACAAAATGGGAGATATGTATGTGTTCTAGCCAGCCTCCAGCTATCCACAACAGTCTGTCCTTTTCAAAGGGAGCTGCTGTACATGAAAGGAAACTGCTGCAGATTACCTGTGTTGCAACTGGCTGCATGGAAAAACAGAAACAGGTAAACAATAGATAAGAAAGAGGTAGGTTAACCGTAACCCGAATACTCCCAGGTATATGAATATGGCACTGGGGGCTTTACTAAGGTCAAGAGAAGTAGAGAGAAATTGTGTTTCTGTTGGAAGGTGTGGTTAGTTGTGGAAGGTCCTGGGAAAACCACATTCCAATATAAGGATCTGGAAGCATAACAACATCCAATAGTGTGATATTATACACAGTTTGCATGCAAGCAATAAACTAGTTTTAGTTAACATACAGGCAAAAGTGAGGACTGCAGATGCTGGAAACCAGAGTTGAGATCAGAGTGGTGCTGGAAAGGCACAGCAGGTCAGGCAGCATCCGAGGAGCAGGAAAATCAACATTTTGGGCAAAGGCCCTTCATTCCTGATAAAGGGCTTTTGCCCAAGACATCGATTTTCCTGCTCCTCGGATACTGCCTGATCTGCTGTGCATTTCCAGCACCACTCTGATCTAAACCTTAGTTAACATACAGGAGACTCTGTAAGGTCTATGAGCCAGAGCCCAAGATTAAATGGTTTCCATTCTAACCCTTACAATGGCAAATAACGAGCTCCAGTTAAAGAGTCTATCCTGAGCACTTGTTGCTGGAAAATGGTCAATGACCTCACGTGGCTGGTAAAAGTTAGTCACTGCACTTTCACATGATATCTCCTACCCATCGCACAACCAAGATCTCTGATGCTCAATGCACCCACACCTGCACCTACTCAGCCATTAGTCGTACCTGCCTAACAGTCAGGATTCGAGCCTAACATACAGGTGCTCCATCTCACCTCACAAACTTCCAATGATGCTAATCTCACACCAACCTTTTCCTGCCTCCACCTACCTCCAACTCAATATGAAGGAACTGCAACCCAACCAATCAAGAAGGATTAATCTGACCCTCACAGGCACCATTTCAGATATGGGGAATTGGGCTTATTTTAGATCACATGCTCATCAGGCAAAAATGGACTCCAGCCAGGCTGTGGAGAGAGATTAGCTCTTGCGCCAGCACATCACAAGACAAGGACACATCTGAGATCTGTCAATGGGGCTTCAAATGAAGATCCTGGTGGGGGAATGTTCGGGAAAAAAATACAATGGGGATACACTCAATGGAAATTGCTGTCCCAGCTTCCATAGCAACACAAATGTGAGGTTATCCATTTTGGGAGGAAAAATAGAGGAGCTGAAATATATTTAAGTAAAGACTGCAGAACAGAGGGATTTGGGAAACCTTGTCTATGAATCCCGAATAGATAGCACTCAAGTTCAGCAGGTGATAGGGAAGGTAAGTAGAATGTTGAACTTTATTTCAAAGGGAATGAAGTGTAAACGTAGGGAGGTTTTGCTAACAATATACAAGATGCTAGTCAGATCACAAATGGAATACTGTGAAGAGTTTTCGGTCCCTTAATTATGGAGAGATATAATGGTATTGGAAGCAGTCCAGAGGAAGGTTCGCTGGGCTGATTCTAGGTATACAGGGACTGTCTCATGAGGAGAAGTTGAGTAGATTAGGCCTAGAACATAGAACATAGAAAAATACAGCACAATACAGGCCCTTTGGCCCTCGATGTTGCGCCAATCCAAGCCCACCTAATCTACACTAGCCCACAATCCTCCATATGCCCATCCAATGCCCATTTAAATGCCCATAAAGAGGGAGAGTCCACCACTGCTACTGGCAGAGCATTCCATGAACTCACGACTCGCTGAGTAAAGAATCTACCCCTAACATCTGTCCTATACCTACCCCCCCTTAATTTAAAGCTACCATACCAGGCAACATCCTGGTAAACCTCCTCTGCACCCGTTCCAGTGCCTCCACATCCTTCCTATAGTATGGCGACCAAAACTGCACACAATATTCCAGATGCGGCTGCACCAGAGTCTTATACAACTGCAACATGACCTCAGTGTTCCGGAACTCAATTCCTCTACCAATAAAAGCCAGTACACTATATGCCTTCTTCACCGCACTATTTACCTGGGTGGCAACTTTCAAAGATTTGTGTACATGGACACCAAGATCCCTCTGCTCTTCCACACTACCAAGTATCCGACCATTAGCCCAGTACTCCATCTTTTTATTACTCTTACCAAAGTGAATCACCTCACACTTCGCTATATTGAACTCCATTTGCCACCTTTCTGCCCAGTTCTGCAGCTTATCTATATCCTGCTGTAACCTTCCACATCCTTCCTCACTGTCTACCACTCCTCTGACTTTCGTATCATCCGCAAACTTGCTCACCCAACTTTCTAACCCCTCCTCCAGGTCATTTATAAAACTGACAAACAGCAATGGTCCCAAAACAGATCCTTGCGGAACACCGCTAGTAACTGCACTCCAAGATGAACCTTTACAATCAACTACTACCCTCTGTCTTCTTCCAGCCAGCCAATTCCTAATCCAAACCTCCAACTCACCCTCAATGCCATACCTCCGTATTTTTTGCAGTAGTCTACCATGGGGAACCTTATCAAACGCCTTACTAAAATCCATATAGACCACATCTACTCAGAACTTAGGAAAATGAGAGGCAACCTATTGAAACTTACAAAATTCTTAGGGAAATTGACAGTTTGGATGAGGAAAGGCTGGTTTTCCTTGTGGGAGAGTGTAAGACCAGAAGGCATAACCTCAGAGCAAAAAGATTCACATTTAAGACAGAGGTGAGGAGGAATTTCTTCTCGCAGAGGGTAATGAATCTGTAGAATTCCTTACCACAGAGGGCTGTTTAGGCTGGGTCATTAAATATATTCAAGCCTGAGGTACACAGATTTTTCATCAACAGGGGAATCGAGGGTTACAGGGGAAAAGCAGGAAAGTGAAGCTGAAGATTATCAGATCAGCCATGATAACATTGAATGGTGTGTTTGGACTCAATGGGCTGAATGATCTTCTGCTCCTCTGTCTTATTGTCTGATGATCTTAATGTTAGCGATGGTAACATATGATACATTGGAATTTAGAAGAATGAGGGGGTATCTCATAGAAACCTGTATACTTCGAACAGCACGAGACAGGTTAGATGCAGGAAGGACATTCCTGATTGTGGGGGGAGTCCAGAATCAAGGTCATAGTTTAAGAAATTTCTTCACGCTGAGAATAGCAAGTCTGTAAAATTCACCAACACAAAAAATAGTTGAGGATGAAACATGATGTATTTTCAAGAAGCAAGTAAATGTAGCTCTTGTGGCTAAAGGAATTGAGGAATATAGAGGGAGATGGGATTAGGCTGTTGAACTCAATGATCAGCTGTGATTATACTGAATGGCAAAACAGGCCTCAGGGGTAATTGGCCCTATTCTTGCTCCTTCCTTCTGAATCAATGGTTCAATTATTGAAGTATTCCATGAGTGTGACTATGCCAGGCTGTGACTTGACTTGGCTTTGTTACATGCCCCTTTCTAGATTAGTGTGGTGCTGGAAATGCACGGCAGGTCAGCCAGCATCCGAGGAGCAGGAAAATCAACGTTTCAGGCAAAAGCCCTTCATCAGGAATGGAGGCAGGGTACCTGCAGGGAGGAGAGATAAATGAGAGGAGGGTGCGGGTGGGGAGAAAGTAGCATAGAGTACAATAGGTGAATAGGGGTGGGGATGGAGGTGATAGGTCAGGGAGGAGGGTGGGGGAAGGTAGCAAAGAGTACAATGGGTGAATGGGGTGGGGATGAAGGTAATAGGTCAGAGAGGAGGGTGGAGTGGATAAGTGGAAAGGAAGATAGGCAGGTAGGACAAGTCATGGGGACATTGCTGAGCTGGAAGTTTGGAACTGGGGTGAGGTGCAGGAAGGGGAAATGAGGAAACTGGTGAAGTCCACATTGATGCCCTGGGGTTGAAGTGTTCTGAGGCAGAAGATGAGGCGTTCTTCCTCCAGACGTCGGGTGGTGAGGGAGCGGCGGTGCCCCTACCTTGTTCGCAAAGAGAGCTTAGCAGAGTTGATAGGTGCTTAGATTGTCCATCTGGTTTCATTCCTTTCTTTAGACTTTGTAGCAATTTGACACAAATGAATGGCTTGCTTAGTCCTTTTGGAGGACATTCAAGATCCAATTCCTTTGCTAAGAGTCACATGTAGGCCCAACCAGATAAGGACAGCAGTTTTCCTTCCCTAAAGGGTATTAGTGAAGCAGCTGGCTTTCTATAATAATCAGCAGTGGATGCATTAAGTTAGCTTTAAATTGCACATAATATTTAAATTCAAGTTTCATCCTCTGCTACTGTGGGATTCAAATCCATGTGTGCAAAGTATCAATGTAGAGTCTGGATTACATAATCAGTAATATTACCAATGCCTCCTTGTTCACTAACCCGAGCAGATCCAAGTTTCCACCTCAGCAATGCTACAGAGCATAGTTTTGCTCAATTATGCTAGAATTCAGTCCAAAACATCATTGCATTATAGAATATTTATAGTACTATTTATAGCATTTATAGCATATTTATATCTTTGTCAGCTCTCTCAAAGTACAACTCAGCATCCACCCCACCTTTCCCTATAGCCTTGAGACATGTTTCTCTTGAGATTATAAAGACCACATTTTTACTTATTTTGGACTGTGGACCCCAATTTTCATTTGAAAACCACAACTGAATCTGACTCCGTCAAACTCTCAGGAAGAGCAATCTGGATGCTCACCATTCAGTGTTTAATAGAGTTTCCTCAGGTTACCATCATATTAAAAATATGCTATGCACTGTTCACATAGTGGAATTAGGACATCTAGCTTACATTTTTACAACTCCGTCCTTTAAGAGCAATTTGCTGTTCTTTTTACAGAGATTCACATGGTCAGAACACATATTGGGAATTTAGAAGTTTATACCCTAATCTGCAATGTGCAAAATTTTCAATCCCTCAACATTAATGGGTAGTAAATCTCACAAACGGTGGATCAAGAGTACTTCTATTTTTCTTGTGGCTAATTCCCGTGATGTCTCCTTGATATGTAAAATTTATTCTGGATCAGTGGTGCTGGAAGAGCACAGCAATTCAGGCAGCATCCAAAGAGCAGCGAAATCGACGTTTCGGGCAAAAGCCCGCATGGAGTACAATGGGTGAGTGGGGGAGGAGATGAAGGTGATAGGTCAGGGAGGAGAGGGTGGAGTGGATAGGTGTAAAAGGAGCTAGGCAGGTCAGACAAGTCCGGACAAGTCAAGTGGACAGTGCGGAGCTGGAAGTTTGAAACTAGGATGAGGTGGGGGAAGGGGAAATGAGGAAGCTGTTGAAGACCACATTGATGCCCTGAAATGTAAAATTTATTGCCAGACATTGTGAAATATACTCAGTAACAATGCAAAACTCATTCACAACTGCAATTCATTTCACACAACTCCTGATTTGTTCATGAATATCACTGCCTGTCCTTCCTGTTAAGGTTAAATTGAAATGAAGCAAACATGTTTTGGTCCATGGTCACCTGATCTAAAGTTTCCAATGGTGACCACTTCCATGTTCATTATAGGCAGCTGTCTATGCCAGGCAAACAGTGCTAACCATTTGCTATGACTTCAAACATCAATCATGAAGGCATCATTTCTAATATGTAATTGCATTAACTACTTTCAAGGATTTTGATAAATTCTTAACATACTCTTAATGTTCTTCCAAAACCTACATTTGACCCCACTATCCTTGCAAGCAATTAATAGGGTCTTGTGATGTAGTAGTGGTATCACTGCCTCTTAGCCTGGAGGTCTGGGTTCAAGGCCACCTGCTCCTAAGGTATGTAATGTCATCTTTGAATAGGTTATTTGGGGAAAAAATACTCTTATAAATTACTATCCTGTCACTAATCTTCCTTGATTATGTTGTAACCTCCTAATGCTGCACACATCTTTTTTCAGAAATCTATGTTTGAATTAATTCAGTATGGTTTCTGCCTCTACCACAGAATCAAAATATTTCTCACCAAAGTCACAAATGACATCCTGTGCCCATATTAACCCACTCCTTTTCCACCTTCTGGATCTGCCTGCAGTCTTTAATATGGTTCACCATCATTCAACTGTTGTCCAGCTGGTTCGTTGTTCTCCAACCAAGCATCTTTCTTGTCTATCTAATCGTAGAAAGAATACTTTCTCTTTTACTCTCACACCATTACCTCTACTGTTTGCTAAGGCATCATTAGTCTGCCACTTCCTGTTTCTCATTTACATGCTGCCCTCTAGTGACATCATCCAGAAGCACAGAATTAATCTTCCTAAGTACAATGCTGACCATCCAACTACATAGAATAGATATTTTGGAAAAATGATTACTTGATTATAGACTGGCATGGTAGTAACAGAAAGGATAGACAGGACAATGGTTCTTTGAATGTGCTCAGGAGAATTTCCTTCAGCAATATGATTCCAGTCCAATGCGAAAGGAAACACTGTGAAACCTCATTATGAAGAATGGTGTGGATCAGATGTCAATCAGAGAATATTTAGTGGACAGTGATCATTGTATCAACATTTGTTGCAATATTGCTAACAAAGGTCATTGAGAGTAAGTGGGACTGTGGAGTTGAGATCACAGTCAGATCAGCCATCATGTTATTGAAAACACTCAGGGGCTGGATGGCCTACTCCTAACTTGTATAATGCTTGTGTGTATTTTTACAGTTTAAGTTTGCTATGTAAAATCGCAAATTGAGTCTCCTGGAAGGCAAGCTGGCTGTCTGCTTACTTGCACATTGGAAGCCTTCCCCTCGGGTGTAAGGTATTCATTCTGAGACTTTAACCTCTCACTTTTTTCTACACTTTCAATCATGGACTGAATTGGGAAGAGGACTGGTTTAAAAGCCAAGGATTGTGGAAAGGATTGCTGCACTTTTTAAAAAGAAAATGACCTCACATTCATTACAAGTGGTGTTTACACAGTTGCTTGTGCAACAGTGGGAGAAGGTCTAGTTGTAAATGAGCTGAAGCCATGGGGCTGTGTCCAAATGGAGATTAAGCCAACACAAGTACTAGATTGGTCTTGTATGCCAGGGATCAGTTATGGTGAGCAAAGACCTCTTTGCTGGCTGACATGACTCCCAGGTAGCCGAACATATTTTGGGAGGTGGGGCTGGGGAGGAGGGGAATGGTTGGACAGAAGCAATTGAAGTTCTGCAATGGAAGGAGCTGTTTTTGCTCTGAAGCAAAAGTTAATCAGTGATTTATCCTCATTGGTTGCTGTATGCTGTGAAGTTTAATTGATAGATCAGTGACCTCTGTGATTGTGAACCAGTTGTCCTGTGCTCCTGTAAACAAGTGGGAGTACTTGAGATGAAGGATTGAGAAGCAGCATTCTGATCAGCAAAGGATCATCTGAGTAAACCATCTGGACAAGGACAACTAAACTGCCTTCCTAGTTTTAGCATCCTCCCATAATGCCCATGTTTTATTTTGTTGCGTATGTCATTATGGACGTATAGAGTGGGAGTTTTAGAAATCGGTTGCAGTTTTAAACAGCAAATTTGTATGTCTATGGTTCATAATTGTTTGTCTGCCATTAGATTCTGTTTATTTATCATAAATAGTCATTCTTGTTCAGTACAATGATCTGTCCCATGCTTTCTATCAACCCAAAGAAGAGCTGAAATGTTGACTTTTCCTCCTGATGCTGCCTGGCTTGCTGTGTTATTCCAGCCTCCTGCTCATCTACCTTCAATCAACCCAATGCTAAAAGACAGGTAAATTAAGGAATACTGTACACACTTAATTTTTTTCTTAATGTCTGTGATGACTCTGGGAATAGCAGCGCTTGATTTTCAGCATGTTACCTGAGTGAGGTTGTAAGATGAGGTGTAACCGTCTAAGAGAATATAATTATATGAGGTTGCTAAATGAGTGTTGGGGTGATGGGTAAATAATTGGGGTAGGGTTTATGGAGAGGCTGAATTGTAAGGGTATGTTGGAGGAGTCTGGGTGTATCATGGATCCGGGGGTTGGGAGCTCCCATGCCCATGGGAAAATCAATAGAGGATGGAGATCATGTTGGGTCAAGGGAGCATCAGAGATTTCATGGCATATTTGGATGTCTGTATGAACTGGTATGAGGGGATGTGAAGGGGAGAATCAGTAGTGACTCAGGAGGGTCACCTGAGTAGTTATTCAGGCGTTACAACTGCTTGTAATTGCTCTTACATCTCCTCGGTAGTGAAGTCAGTCAGAACAGGGGTGGTTCAGCGGTGCAGTGATTAGCACTGCTGCCTCACAGTGCCAGGGATCTGGGATCAATTCCAATCTTGAGCCACTATCTGTGTGGAATTCGTACATTCTCCCCGAGTCTGCGTGGGTTTCCTCCAGGTGCTCTGGTTTCCTCCCACAATCCAAAAATGTGAAGGTGAGGTGAATTGACCAAGCTGAATTGCCCATAGTGTTCAGGGATGTGTAGATTAGGTGCATTAGTCAGGGGTAAATATAGGATAAAAGGGTAAGGGAATGGGTTTGGGTGGGTTACTCTTTGGAGGGTCAGTGTGGACTTGTTGGGCAGAAGGACCTGTTTCCACATTGTAGGGATTCTAAGAACCCCCACAATCCCTGACTACCTCTCAGAGTTGGCAAACTTGTTGGTAGCTTCCAAATGCTGGGTTATTGTCCATTGGAAGTTTCAACTTCCAGACCAATTCCTGGCACACCAGCCTAGCTTTGCCTTCAGCATGTTGTTGCCCCCAAAGATGCTACACTACTACAATCTCTATGTCCTCATATGAACTTCTGGGCAGTTGTGTTTGAGCCCCAGAAAACTATTATCCATAAATTTGGTTGGAGTGTTGTTGGAAATGAATATGTCCAATTGTTATTTTTCATGTGTAGGTTTAATATTGTTATACAGAAGAACAAAACATGTTTATAACTACAAATGTTTATAACTATATATAACTAATACTTTTCAACAAACATCTATGAATCAGAATTTGATTTTTAAAAATATTTTTTTTTTATTTAGAATGTTCCCTGAAGCTTACATAATAGTGTAATCCAGTCTGAATTGATCACTATTCACATTTAATCATTTATTTTTTTCTGTTTGAATTTAAGTTCTGAATTAGATCTCAATAAAAACAGATCAGTGCAATTTAGAAAACATGACTGAATTTATAAAATCCTGCCTCAGTCTATCCACACTGATTGGCGCTCTACTAAGCTGTGTCTACATTTAGAAATTCACTGTAAATACTGACTGAATTCACAGAAGATCAACTAAGCTATCATATTGATCAACTGGAATTTGAAATGGTACTTCATAAAGTGAATAGCCTGCACACTAACGTAGTTCACACTTTTAAAAAGCTACTGTACTGAGGGAAATAAATCAGAAGCTGTGGATTAGGACAAACATTGGAAGGAATTAAACATGTTCATGGCATCATATATGCTGTTGTTTAGAAGGTGCACTTCAGATGTCCTTGGAGATTATAAAGCAATCGTGGAGTGTTGTTATGTCACCATTATCATTGATACCGAGCAAAAAAAAGACAAGTACAATCTTACAGTGACAAGGTTCCAAAGGGGGCACTGCATCTGAAGTTGTTACACCTCATCTGTCCTTAATTCTTTCTGAAAAGGCTGTTGAGCACTGACTATACTATGATTATTACAGTTAAATCAAAAATTTCAATATAAATTAATTGCAGACCCAAGACCTTGACTCAGAAGGAGATTAAAAAAAAGCTCTTTGTCCAATAATTAAGAAATGAAATAGACTAAATTCATCCCTGTAATGATTTTATATCACTTCCTCAAGGAAGAAAAGGGTGCAATTAAGACTTATTTGAACCGAGGTTAAGAAAAAAGGTCTGTTCACTTGAAGTGGAAAGAGAGATAACACAAACCATATAGGATAGAGAAAAAGACAGCGGCTAAATTGCTGGCTGCTTTCCAAACAGACGGGAAAGGAATAAAAAGCTGGAAGTCAGAGTTAAGACACTTTGAGCAATGGAAAGTTTATCTTTTGCATATCTGCAGTGGCAACTTAACAGTGAATTTCAAGTAAAAAGGAAGTGAATTCTGCAGATTTTGAGCTGTACAGAAGGAGAGGCAATGTATTGAATACAGATAAAACTAATGTGGTTTTATTTATAACAGGGGGTGTAGTTACCTGAGCCTAGGATAATTAAACTAATGCATTATTTTCTTTAATTAAGAGATAGAGATGGAATATGAGAAATTGATTGTTGAGTTAAACAGCTACAAGTTCAAATAAAATTATTCAGGTAGTGTGAAAAGTCAATTGAAGGTGGAACAAATTAGTACACGGTTGCTAGAGTTGGCATGGTTGTAGCAATGAATAAAGATATGCCCATGGTAACCCTTCCATAGATAAAGGACACAGAAGATGGCATTAACACTGCAGATATAAACGGAAGACAGGGCAAGTAAAATTCTCTCTTCGCGGTACATGATTCACTGAGCTGTTGTGAGTCTTAAGATTATAAAAGTCTGATTCCAACATGTTTGATGAATTTCCAAGTCAAGATAAATGGAATGCAACAGGATGTAGTCATTTTATGGAGATTTAAGGATTAAAACTGTTATTTTAATGGTTGTGAGCAGGACTATTGAAGTTGGTTTTTCGACTTTAACAGTCTGGTGAGAAACAGTCAGCCAGGTACTGGGAGTTAGGAAAATTCATTCTGGGGAAAAATGCCCCTCTGTAGGTGTGTTTTATTTGCCAGCAAGTGGACCAGCTAAACCAGGAAAGATTTCTAAGTCAACAATAATGCTATTGAGATAAAGAATTTAATAAGACCTGCCTGGATTCTGTGGAAAATTGTCCCAATTATAGTAAAGATAGTAAGGCCCACTAGCCGTAAAATCTCACATATCCTGACACTCCTACATACGTCCTACACCCCATTCATGCATCTCACCTTCACCAATTCTGACATGACACCTACCCTTCATACCAATACATATCCAAACCAATGCACATGGCTCCTCATGCCTTCCATGTTTAGAAAAGGCATTTGGATGCCCATTCACCTGCTATATAAAACCACTGAATCCTATCATGATAATAGTGTGTTAAAAAGAGCTTCGAAAAAACAGTAATTACCACTTAATTTTCCTTTTTTTTAGAAAGGTACTTTCACTATTAGGAGAAAGTGAGGTCTGCAGATGCTGGAGATCAGAGATGGAAATGTGTTGCTGGAAAAGCGCAGCAGGTCAGGCAGCATCTAGGGAACAGGAGAATCGACGTTTCGGACATTAGCCCTTCTTCCTGAAGAAGGGCTAATGCCCGAAACATCGATTCTCCTGTTCCCTAGATGCTGCCTGACCTGCTGCGCTTTTCCAGCAACACATTTCCATCTCTACTTTCACTATTAGTTGATTAAGGTGATTAAAGTGTCAATCAATCTTTGCAGTTTTGCAAATAATATTTCAATCATTTGAAACCTCTTCATCTTGTATCAATAAACATTCTCCAATGAACAGAATAGATTGGAGAGCCAGAGTTCTTTATGAAGCAATGTTTTCCCTGGGGATAAACTGTTTCAACACTCTAATGGATGATAGGGTTCTCAAAGTCTTCGAAGAAATTCTTGATGAAGAGGAGATATTCCCACTTGTCTGAAAGTTCAAACTAGAGGTCGTAAATATAAGATAAAAATAGAGATAGAAATATAAATAGAAGGTGTGAATAAATGCAGTAAATAGTTCATCAGAAACACCTTTACTCAGACACTGTTTCAAATGTGTAACTGGTTACATTTTGGTTTGGCTGAGACAGCTAACTAGGTAAGCATCTGAGGAAGAAATGACTAAAATATATATTGAATAGAAGTGTATATTGATGAGATTCTTAAGATGAGATGAGGTTCATGGGGAAATGACATAGACTAGGTGGCCAAATGGCCTACACCAGCACTCTAAATTTGAAATGATTCCACCTCATTTTGAAAACTCTGCACTCCTTTGAGGGAGCCAATTCTAAATATTTGTTCACAGAGGCTTCTCATGTCTCTCCAAAAATTAAAGCATTCAATTTTTGAATGCTTATTCTTCTTGTCCTATCTCACCATTGAAATCATGGTTACTTTTTATTCTTGCCTGTTCTTTTGCCAAACCTAGAATTGACAACCCCCTATGACTTTCAGTTTTATTGTACTTTTATAATTCACAAATGTTGAAAACTCACATTTGGTATTCAGGAATCACTGTTTCCTGCTTTTTTATAAACTTTCTCTCTGGTCTTGTTGAGACATTGAAACTCATCATGGCAGACAGTGGAACTCAAATTTACAAAAAGAAAAATCTGGAATTAAGAATCTCACAATGACCATGAACCCATTGTCGATTGTTGGAAAATACCCGTCTACTTCAATAATGTCCTTCAGGGAAAGAAACTACCATTCTTACCTGGTATGGCCTACATGTGACTGCAGATCCACAGCAATGTGGTCGACTCTGAACTACCTGTTGCTCATTAGTGATGGGCAATAAATGCTGGTCAAGCCAGTGATACGCTCAGCTTGTGAATGAATAAAATACTTAGACTTTATAACAGAAAATTGGACCATCTACCATCACTATTCTTAGCTCTAGATTACAACATGAATGCAGGGGGCAGTATGGTGACTCAGTGCTTAGCACTGCTGCCTCAAGTGGCAGGGGCCTGGGTTCGATACCAATCTCCAGTGACTGTCTGTGTGAAGTTTGTACATTCTCCCTGTGTCTTTGCAGGTTTCTTCCAGGTGCTCTGTTCTCTTCCTACAGTCCAAAGATATGCAGGTTAAGTAGATTGGCCTTTATGTGTAGGTCAGGTGGATTAGACATGGGAAATGAAAGGTTACAGGGAGAGGGTCATCTGGGATGTAATGCTCTTTGGAGGATAGGTGTGGACTCAATGGGCTGAATTGCCTGCTTCCACACTGTGGCATTCTATGATTCCACAAAGTGTATGTTATCATAGCAACCCAATCTCCTTGGTGAGAGTGTTTGCTTTTAGTACATTCAGGCACCAATGGTTGGCGTGGATCAGATTTCTGCCTATATAATGGGGTTCAATCCTGGCAGAAGTGGAAGGGTGAGTTTGGGATATACTTACATGATCTAGAAAATGGACATCATGTTGCTGTCAGGTGGTCTTGCCTTTAGACAGAAACAGCACAAAAAATTGCCTTTGCACAGTTACAATCCTCACACATAAATTGCATATTATGCACCAACAACCGCTCTTTAACCACCCTCCCATAGATATGAACAGTGAGATCTGAATTCATACTAATGCAAGAATATAATTAACATTTAATAGATATACAAGTAGCTCATCTTTTATGATAAAATTATAGTGTCCCTACATCTGAGCCATTAAAGTAGGGCTCGAATCAAGAGGTGTGTATAATATCTCCAAGCTGGTTGATTAGAAAATTTCTAAAATACGTAGGCAGGTAGGTTGCATTGATTATTTCAAATGTTCCATCTGCAATCCTGTTTAATTATTTGATTGACCAATAAAACATTTCCATGATTCTCCATCAGCTGTAATAATCTTTCCACTTATGAAATTGATACACTGAATTGTCTTGTTTATTTATTTACTTTTATCATTTGCAAAAGAGAATAAGTTGAGTTTTTTAAAAGGATAGATGGTGACTTTGAAGGGATGGCCGCTGTACCTGAGAGAATACAACCCATAATAGGGCAGCAGAGCAAGCACAGGTCCCAGAGCGAATGCAGCAGGATGAGCAGGGACAAGTTTGTGGATCAAATCCTGGAGAGTGTGCAGACTGGAGCCAGAGTGATAGTGGAGCAGGTCTGGATGGGGACCGGTGGTTAGAGATGGCGTTGCCTCGTGTTCTGGGACCGGCGGGTCCGGACTCATGTTGGAAAAGGACTGGAACTTTGAGAACGTATGTACTTTATAGTCACTTTTATTAACATTCTAGACTTTTAAAACTCTAATATCTGTGCTTACTTTTTTTTAAACTCTGTAACAGCAGTTAAAATGTCTTTACCTAGGTATTCTGTCCCTAAGATGGTGTTGAGAGGTGACACTACAAACTTTTCATTGCACCCATTGAATGCAGGTAACAATAAAAGTTATTCTATTCGAAAAAGTCAGGATGGGTAGTGGGCTTCCCACCATTCAGCTCCTCATTCTATGAGGAGAGCATCCTGATAATTTTAAACGGGTGATGACTGTGTCCAAGCCCCACCAAAGGTATAAGAGCTTCCTTAAACTTATTACACTGAGAACCCGAACTGAAATTATCCACGTTGGCTGGATTGTCAGTTGTCCTCAATCACTACAAGCTTCCCAACTTTATATCTGTGTTAAACAGCATGGCAGTGTAAAGGTCCTGTCAGCCTGGTATTTCTGGCTGAGGGACAAATACAAAAAGGCAAGGCTAAGCAAGGATACAGTGAGCATCCAGATAGGCTCAAACTGAGTGAGTACTAAGAGAACAAGTGAGTAGCCCAGACATGCAGCTGGGTCCAGTCCGTCAACTGGGTGTGTGTCCATGATTGCAAAGTATCCTTCGTGTGGCACTACTATGATAGATGCCATTGCACCATACCACATCGCACAAAAGTACAGAAATGGATTGAAGATGTGCCATCAGGATACCTAAAGGCTGGCATATGTTGACTGTCAATGTCCATGGATGTGGGGTGCACACGGCCAGTACCCACACATCTTGCTGTGAGATATAGGTACCCAATGTCCAACACTGTGGTCCTTTGGAGTCAGTGGGGGTCTGAAATTGCCAGGTACCCACTCAATTTCCATGTCGAGAATTCTAAGCATCTAGTTTGCTCAAGTGGGTGGTTAAATAGAAAGCCACATTTCAATGAGACAAGGTGTACAGTTTAAAATGTAGTTGTTAAAAATAATTCCTCTTAGTAGGCAATTCTCTGCTCCCTAGCAGGAATCTCACTTCAATGCCTGCTATTAAAGATGTCGTGGATACTGCCAGCATCGGGATAGACCTCAATGGACTCCTCATCATAGATTTCTCATCATAAATCCACATCATTCAGCTTCCAATAAGATTTTGCATCAAGTTGTTCAGAGGATTGGGAGACTGAGATAACAGATTTACCCCCTTCAAGATCCTAAGACGTTCTGCCTTTCCCCATCCAATTCTTTCTCATCATATTATCAGATTGTGTGGAGCTTAACACAAGGTTTAACATTAACCCTTTCAGAAACATCACCTTGTAGGACATCTCTTACTGACTCAAGTTCATCTCAAAAAACAGTCTATTCTTTCAACCCAGAGATTCAACTATTTGCCCAAATTAATCCAGTGCACCCAAGAGTGAACACAGAAAACAACTAACAAAAAAACAAAGAACTGCAGATGCTGGAGATCTGAAACAATAATAGAAGTAGCTGGAGAAACTCAGCAGGTCTGGCAGGATCTGTAGGGACAAAACAGAGTTAACGTTTTGAGTCCAGTGACCTGAAGGAGGGATAGACAATAGGTGGGAATAGAGCCCAGAGAACGAGAGAAACTAATGGTTGGGCAGACAGAAGAATGGCTAATTCTGGATCAGTAGTGCTGGAAGAGCACAGCAATTCAGGCAGCATCCGACGAGCAGCAAAATCGACGTTTCGGGCAAAAGCCCTTCATCAGGAATAAAGGCAGAGAGCCTGAAGCGTGGAGAGATAAGC
>NC_057711.1:18953033-18995034 GCF_004010195.1 Chiloscyllium plagiosum | reverse complement strand
TTCATCTACCTTCCCCCAGCACCCCCCCCCCCCTCCCCCCCGCCCCCCCCTCATTTATCTCTCAGTACCCTGGCCCACAAGCATAATTCCTGATGAAGGGCTTTTGCCCGAAATGTCGATTTTACTGCTCCTCAGATGCTGCCTGAATTGCTGTGCTCTTCCAGCACCACTGATGCAGAATCTGGTTTCCAGCATCTGCAGTCATTATTTTTACCTAGAAGAATGGCTAATGGTGATCTAGGGAGAAAGAAAAGCTGATGATAAGGAACAATAGTGGATGAAAATGGGTGGGCCATGCTGGTAGCAGCTCCTGTGATTTCAGGGCTTGATATGTGGAGTTTGGGGAAGGATATGGAAGAAGGTGTTCAGGCCCTAAAATTATTGAACAGAAAATACCTGTTCTTTCATGTTTTTCCTTAATTGTTGGGCTAATCTACTTTTTGTGTCCTTTACATCCCTATGATAATGATATTTATACTTTGAAATATTTGTAACAGACCATCTCTTAATCTTCGAGTCTGTGAATAGATCCCAGAGCCTGTCTATCCTATATGTCAGCTCTTTAAAAAGGTCTGTTTATGAAAGGCACAGTATAACATAATTTGAATCTCAGTGGGTTGAGAATATTATTGTCAAAGAACTATTCACATCGAGCAACATTATTTTAATCTGCATCTTTTACAAAAAAATCAAGTGAAAAAATTTCCAAAAGACAATGAAAATAATGATTTTCTCCAAGGCAATGAAAATAATATTTCTCTCTAACTTAATTGACCCAAGTTCATTGCTGCCCTGAGTTTTCTAGGAGACTTCCCTTAATAATTTCTAAAATTTTATTAATTTTATGAAATATGAAGAAAAATACTCATGAAGTCATGTTGCAGCTGTACAAAACTCTGGTATGGCTGCACTTGGAATATTGCGTACAGTCCTGATCGCTGCACTATAGGAAGGATGTGGAAGCATTGGAAAGGGTGCAGAGGAGATTTACCAGAATGTTGCCTGGTATGGAGGGGAAGGTCTTATGAGGAAAGGCTGAGGGACTTGAGGCTATTTTCATTAGAGAGAAGGTTGAGAGGTGACTTAATACAGACATACAAGATGACCAGAAGATTAGATAGGGTGGATAGTGAGAGCCTTTTCCCTCAGATGGTGATGGCTAGCATGAGGGGACATAACTTTACATTGAGGGGTGATAGATAGAGGACAGATGTCAAAGGTAGGTTCTTTACTCAGAGAGATGTAGGGGTGTGGAACGCCCTGCCTGCAACAGTAGTAGACTCGCCAACTTAAAGGGCATTTAAATGATCATTGAATAAACATATGGATGATAATGGAATAGTGTAGGTTAGATGGGCTTCAGATTGGTCTCGCAGGTCGGTGCAACATCGAGGGCCAAAGGGCCTGTCATGCGCTGTAACATTCTATGTTCTAAATGGCTTATCAATAAAGGCCATTCAGTCCATCAGGCCTACAACTGCCCCATTTAATGCACATATTATCTTGTCACAGAAGCCAACTGTTACCACCTCCTGAGGAAACCAAACAACTTCAGGGAAAATCTGTTGCTGCAGCTATTTTAGCAGAATGCAGATGAAGCACAATTTTCCCATTGAATTAAAGATTCAATTATTATCTTCAAACTATCCGTCGGATAATTACTTTCGATGTATGTTAAGCCTTTATGACATGTGTTTAGCACTTTGGCCATCGCACTGGATATCACAATTTTCCTTTTAAATTTTATGTCACACTCAAAAACGAAACACTCAGAACAGAGTAAGGGAGATGTTCATTTACAATCTGAAGAGAAACTTTACACCAGCACCAGAAAATAATGCAGTGACCACGGAGCAACAACATGTTAAAGAGCAATTAACTTCTAATTGACCCCAAGATGTTACAGAAATAAATCTCATGACCTTAAAGAGACAGTCTGCTTAGCAGCAGATCAATACATTTGTAACAAGCAGTAAAATTGCCTTGCTGTTAAAGAACAGTCAAAATTATTTCTCAGAATTATAAAATGGCTACAGCAAAGGAAGTGGTGTTTTTCTTGTCATGTCTATAACACCCCTCAGTTGAAGTTCTCACCTGGCTCTGTTTCCCTTTGTTTTCCCGTACCTTTGTAAATTCTATTCTCTTAAGATAATTATTTAATTCCGTTCAGGAAGCCACGATCGCATTTGATTCAATTCCCTTCAGTGTGGAACAGGCCCTTCAGCTCAACAAGTCCACACCAACCCTCCAAAGAGTAACCCACCCAGACCCATTTCCCACTGACGAACACACCTAACCTATAGGCAATTTAGCATGACCAATTCACTGACCTGCACATCTTTGGATTGTGGGAGGAAACCGGATCACCCGGAGAAAACCCAAGCAGACACGGGGAGAATGTGCTAATGCCACACAGACAGTTGCCCGAGGCTGGAATCGAACCAGGAACTCTGGTCCTGTGAGGTAGCATGCTAACCACTGAGCCACCGTGTCGCACCAATCCCAAGTTGTGCAGGTTATGTAGATCAGATATAGTCAGTGTGAGGTTACAAGGAAGGCGAGAGAAGGGCTGGGTTTTGGTGGATGATCAGAGACTTGCTGTAGACTTGATGGGCCAAATGGCCTCCATTTGTATAATAGGGATTCAATGATTCTGTGATTTCACAGACTGTTCATTCCAGGTTATAACCACTCACTGTAGAAAATATTTTGCTGAATATGTTAGCTTTGGTTCTTTTTTCATTCATCTTAGATTGATGGCCTCTGTTCTTGACCCTTTAACCAACAAGAAAGATATACATCTATCTAATTTACTGAACAGCTTTTTCAAATCTTCTGTCTTGATTGCTTCTTGAAGGACAATGCACTGTCAGCTAATCACAGGTTAGTTAATACTAGGGAGTCAATTAACTCAGAAGTTGGTTTGTAATGCAGAGTAATGCCAAAAATCATGGGTTGAATTCCTGCACTGGCTAAGGTTACCACGAAGATCTTATTTTCTCAACCTTGTTGAGGCATAGGAATTCTCAGGCCCTCTGGGACAATGGTGGCTTTATCAACATCAGTCACAGCTGGTTCATATGAATACAGATCCAGTGGCCTCTTCCTACTAAAGTTTCAATTATATTAAAATTAGGGAAGAATTGCTATACAAGCTACCAGCCAGACTACAGCTGGAATACTGTACACAGTTTTGGTTCCCTTATCTAAGGGAAGTTATCCTGGCATTGGAGGCAGTCCACAGATGGTTCATTGACTTGATCCTGGGTACGCTGTGTCTGTCTTATGAGGAGAATATCAGTTATCTGGGCTTGTACCTGTTGGCCAGTAGAAGGATGATGAGCGGCCATATTCTAACAGACAAAATTCTTAGGGGTCTTGAAGGGCTGGATGCAGCAAGCATGCATCTCCTTGTGGGAGAGAATTGTTTCATTCACTTGTGAGATGTGGGTGTTACTGCCTGGTCAGAACTTATTACGTGTCTCTAGTTGCCATTGAGAAGGTGGTGCTGAGCTGCCTTCTTTAACTGCTGCAGTCCATGTGCTATAGGGAGACCTACAATAGGATTAGAAAGGACATTCCAGGATTTTGTCCCAGCGACATTGAGTGATATATTTCCAAATCAGAATGGTAATAGGTTTGGAGGTGAACTTGCAGGTGACAATGTATTTGTAGCTCTTATCTTTCCAGAAGGAAGTGGTCATGAGTTTGAAAGGTACTGTCTAAGGATCTTCAGTGAATTTCTGCAGTGTGTCTTGTGATTAGTTCACAATGTTACTACTGGAGGGACTGGATGCTTGTGGTTGTAATGTTAATCAAATGGGATAGTGTCAAGCTTTGATTTTTGTTGGAACTGCACCCATTTGGCAAATCTCCTTCCATCACATTCCTGACTTGTGCCTTGTAGGTGATGAACAGGCTTTGGGAAGTCAGGAGGTGAGTTACTCCTAACCTCTGACCTGTTCTTGTAGCCACTTTATATGGAAAGTCCCATTGAGTTTTTGCTCAATGCTAACCCCAAGAACGTTGACAGTGGGGGATTTAGTGATAGTAACACCATGGAATGTCAAGGAATGGTGATTAGGTTGTCTTTTAGTGGAGATGGCCATTGCCTAGTATTTGTGTGGCACAAAATGTTATTTGAAACTTGTCAGCTCAAGTCTGAATATTGTCCAGATCTTGTTGCATTGGAACACAGACTGCTTCAGTTTCTGAGGAGTTGTAAATGGTGCTGAACATTGTACAATCATCGGCGAGCAACCCCACTTCTGACCTTATGATGGAAGGAAGGTCATTGATAAAGTAGCTGAAGATGTATGGATATAGGTCACTCCCTCCTTGAACTCCTGTAGAGAGATCCTGGAGCTGAGGTGACTGACGTCCAACAATTACAAACATCTTCCTATGTACCAGGTATGATTCCAACCAGTGGAGAGTTTGCCCTGATACCTATTAATTCCAATATTGGTAGGGCTCTTTGATGCCACACTCAGTTGATTGCAGCCTTGATTTCAAGACTATCACTTTTACTTCACTTCTGGAACTCTTTTCTTCATGTTTGAACCAAGGCTATAATGAGGTCAGCAGCTGAGTAGCCCTAGCAGAACCCAAACAGGGCATCTCTGAGCAGGTTATTGCTGTGCAGGTGCTGCCTGATAGCACTGTTGATGATACCTTACATCACTTTACTGACGATCGAGAGTAGACTGATGGTGCAGTAATTGGCTGGGTTGGATTTGTTCTGCTTTTTGTGTACAGGGCATGTTTGGGCAATTTTCTAAATTATTGAGTCAATGCCAGTGTTGTGACTGTATTGGAAAAGCTTGGCTAGGAGATTGGCAAGTTCAAAGTCTGTCCTACATAGCATGGTAATAGTGCCACACAACATGATAGCGATTATTCTTAATGTGAAGGCGGGACTTCATTTCCACAAGGACTGTGTGGTGGTCACTTTTACTGATACTGTCATGGACAAATGCATCTGTAGCCAGCAGATTGGTAAGGATGAGGTCTTATTAGTTCCCTCACCACCTGTTGCAGACCCTCTAGCAGACATGTCCTTTTGGACCCAATCAGTTCAATCTGTGGTACTGTTGCCGAGCCACTCTTGGTAGTGGACATTGAAATCCTAATCCAAATAATACTTTACACCCTTGCCACTCTCAGTGCTTCCTCTAAATGTTGTTTAACATGGAGGAGTACCAATTCATCAGTCAAGGGAGGACCATACGTGGTTATCAGCCAGAGGTTTCCTTGCCCATGTTTAACCTGAAGCAATGAGATTTCATGAGGTCCAGAGTCCATGCTGACGACTCCCTGGTCAACTCCCTCCTGACTGTATATTACTGTGCCGCCATCTCTGCTGGGTCTGGCCTGTTGGTGGAACAGAACATATCCAGGATGGTAATGAGGATTGTCTGTAAGGTAGGGATATGATTATGTCAGGCCATTGCTTGACTAGTCTGTGAGACAACTTTTCCAATGTTGGCACACAGACCCAAATGCTAGTAAGGAAGACTTTTCATGTTTTTTTTGCCATGTCTTTTCAGTGCCTAGGTTAATGCAAGGTGATCTGTCTAATTTCATTTCTTTGTTCAGACTTCTTCACGATTGATAGAACCAAGTAGCTTGCCAGACCATTTCAAAAGGCAGTTGAGAGTCACATTGCTGTGGGTGTGAGAGGGGCCTCTTTCCTTTACTCCACCCTTAAGCCGGTGTCTGGGGTTCACTGATTACTGTGGTGGTCTCTCTCCAGCAGGCTCTGAAACTTCAAAGACTCAAAGTGCCGCTCTAGGGCAACTCTGTTGGAGAGAGAGCACTGAACCGAACTCACTGTTAATAGCCTGACCAGCAAGTCAGAACTTATCTCCACACAGTAATCTTGACCACCACCAATGCCTGGGCGATTCTCTCTCTTGTTGGTGGGACAATGGCACCTGGCACCTACCCACTCAGGCAGTACTCCCAAGAGAGAGAAAGAGACAGATCAAACTGCTTATCCAGGCCAGCAATCCCTCTTGAGTGGGTGTTTCACATCACCCGGATCATCCTTCAGTCCTTGACTTTGGAATTAGTCTGGAATCTGCTGGGAACTCAGCCAGAATCGGTGTACCCAGAAGGAGCACAGATGGACTCAAATGTGAGTTCAACATTACCAGTGAGCTTTATTACAGAGAAAATTTAAACTTGCCCAATCTGTACAATACTTCAATGAAACTTATACTCTATACTATGACATAAAATATAAGAAAACTGGAGTGGACGCAATGTAAATCTTTAACCTGACACAATTGACAGAGTACTTATACTTTAAGAATTACATGACCACTCTCCCCCTATGCCAAACCAACTACTCCAGAGTACGACTGTCCCAGGCCTGAAAAGGGTTCTTAAGGTCTCAGAGGGACTTGTTCCTTGTCCGGTGGAGCTCCCTCTCGGGTATTGTTGTTGACTTCCGGAGTGCGAGGTCGCAGACAGGGTCAATGTCTTCAGCCCCAAAGGATTGGCGTACAGAGATGCAGCGAGCTCAGAATGAGAAAGGAACAGAGCCCCCGATAGCAGGCCCTGCTGCCCCCTTTACCTGTGCAATTCCAAAGGGCCGGCTGGCTCCGCCCCTCAGGTCATTCCATTTCACGAAGAATCTCCGGAGATTGCTGGGGCCTGTTTAACCTCATCATTTATGGAAACAAAAAGATCAATACTGTCCCTAATTTACTTAACTGAAATTTTGATGACTTCATGGAGCCTCCCAGACTGTTTTCAGATTAGAGTAAATCATTATCCCATCAACTAGACAGGCTCCATTGTTCACAGTTTCAAGGTTCATTGCCATTTTTATGCCTGTCCCTTGATATGATATCTGGCAGGTGCGGTTTTGTTGGTCGAGTTGTCACATACCTCTGAGGATCTCTGTCCCCAGCAGGAGGTGTGTCCTTACTCTGACAGGCCTGCTGGGAAACCCTGCCTGCACTGATGCCAGGTTGATAAGTGTTTCACCAATGACCATTTTCTTTCAGTCTTTCTTTTAAAACTGGGGATTGCCCTGAAACTGCTACATGGATCTGGAACCAGACCAGGTGAGGATGATAGATTTCCTTCCCTAAAGGACATTGGTGAGCCAGATGAGTTTTTCCGACAACTGAAAATAGTTTTGTGGTCACCAGTAGGTTCTTAATTCAGACTTTTAAAAAAGTCTAATGCAAATTCTCAGCATCTACTATGGCATGATTAAAACCTGGTTCCCCAAAACATTAGCTGAGTTCCTGGATTAATCGTCTCGTGATAATGCCACTAGACCAACACTTCTTATTGAGTTTGGGACCTGAAGCCATAATTTCAGAGTAAGGGGCTTGTATGTTTAAGAGAGCAATAAGGAGGAATTTCTTTTCTCAGAAGGTTATGAATCTGTAGAGCTGTTTACTAGAGAGAGCTCACCACTACCTACTCAAGAGCAACTGAGGACAGGAAACAACTGGATGCTGACAATGACACCCAAGTCCCAAATGTGAATTCAAATACAGAGCAGTAGAGGTTTGGTCATTAAGTATATTCAAGGCTGAAAGAGACAGATTTTAGTCAGTAAGGGAATTAAAGGTTATGGGAAAAACTGTAAAGTGGAGTTGAGGGTTATTAGATCAACTTTAATTTCATTGAGTGGTGGAGCAGCCTGGATGGACTTAAAAGCCTACCTAGAGACATAAAGTCGTCCAGCATTAAACAGGCCTGTTGACCCATCTCATCCACGGCGACCAGATTTCCTAAACTGAACTCATCCCATTTGCCTGGGTTTGGCCCATGTGCCTCTAAACCTTTCCGATTCGTGTAAATGTTCCTTTAAATCAAACCATAGAGCTGTACAGCATGGAAACAGATCTTTTGGTCCAACTCATCCATGCCTACTAGATATCCTAAATTAATCAATCACATTTGCCAGCATTTGGCCTATAACCCTCAAAACCCTTCCTGTTCATATCTAGTCATAATGAAAAAAAGTTCAGATTTGTAGTGTTTAATGTAACAAAAATGTAGTAAGTTAATAACTCCAGTCAATTCTTGAATGTTGGCCATAGAAATTCCTGCATGATATTCCACATTACTGGTCTACCAGTTGTTTCCAGAAGACCTTGTGTGGATTTGAAGTTTAGGATTCATTTTTGTTCCTTTCTTTGCATTTTTATCCACTGTTAATAAGGGAATGCAATTCCTTTGAACATCACCCATTGCTATTCCAAGTACGGTGAAAGATTGTTAAAGATCCCAATTAAACATGTAAGCAGAGCTTCCATTTAGTTTCAGCAGCAAAAGGGAAGGAACTCTAAGGAAATTCAGCTCTTACATTTATGGTCTTATAGTATTTGTGGCTTTTAATCATAATGAGCATGATAGAGTTAACTGAGAAATTGCCTCTGAGAATTGTTACAGTGCAGATGCATGAATGGTTTCATGAATGCATATTACTCGAGGTGTACCTTTACCACAGGTCTGCAATAGTTCAAGGCAGTGACTCACCATCATTTGCAATTATTTAAGGACAATAAATGATTGATGTGCCTATGACGCCTCCCTCCAAGAATAATGTATTTTTAAAAAGTCAATGGATTATTTTTCTCCAACCCAAACCTCAGGCTTATTTCCATAACTGTAATTAGAAGTAATTTGTTAATGTTCACTTCAGGAACCAACAAGAAAATTTCTGGTGAAAATAAATTGACATTGAATTTCCCCTCAGCACTATACACCAGCAAGCTCGGTGAAACCCCATATAGTTTTTGCTGGATATGGACAGGATTAGGATACGCCTCACTTAAGATTTTATTTATTGCTCATACTCTGAAACGAACACATTTCATTGAAAGTTATTGCAGATAAGACCCCATTTAGACAACAAGTGATCCAGAACAGAAAAAAATGGAAAAATATAATCACACCATGCACTGTGTCAAAAGTTGATATTAGAAGATGGTCACAAAGAAATAAGTAGCCTTATCGAAAATGTGTTTTCACTTTCAAGAATCAAAGTATAAAATGAGGGAAAAAATATTCTGTTTATCTTTTATCCCCATTCACTCTGACGTTGTATTATTTTTTAAAAGTTGTTGTGTAATCCCAAATTGTTATATTGTCAACAATGTACAAAAACGAGAAAAGTTTGCATATTTTTGCAGATTTATTCTTGTGATGTGGGCATCTCCGGGAGGACCAGCATTTAATGTTCGTACTTGAAAGACACATCCACTATTCTGTTAGGTAGGGAGAATCTAGATGCAGCAATGTACCCTTGTGCCTATCATGCTTTTTAGGATATGCGTGTTGGCGATGCTATTGAAAGTGTAAATTAAATTTTCAAATCATAAAACACTAAAAGGGATTTCAGCATCCTAACCATAATTAAAAAGGAAATGGCTTAGGGAAGATTGGCAAAGTTTCCTTTTCTAACTGTGAAGTTCAGTTCCTCAGTCTGGAAATCATTAGCACCTCTTAGTTAAATCTGTTCAGGTCTAGGCGGTGATTGTAAATTAAACAAAGGTCAATTTAAGTGTCAAGAGAACAAGTTATGACAACTTTGAGAACAGGCGAGCACATTACTCAGCTGGAAATGTGAGGTTCTGAATGCCACAACTGTCTGAAAAAGTTAAAAATAATTGGAAGTTTGAAAATTGGAAGCTGAAAGTTGAAACAAGAAGCTCAAGTCTATAGACAGAAAAACCAGAGTTAATGTTTCAGTTCCAGTGACCTGTTATTAGAAATGAAACTAGCTGGGAAAGTATGGTATTTAAGCAGTGACCGGATGGGAAGTCAGGTTAAGAGTGAACAGAGTATATGGACAGCTTGCCCAGAGAGATAAAAACCAAGTGCTGGTGTTAGAAAATTAATTGGTCAGGAAGTGAGATTAGTGTTAAAATCCAACTAGTTCCACTCTGTAGGGATGAAATCTATCATCCCTGCACACTTTTGTTAACTAGTGACTCTAGATAATTTTCTTAAAACATTTCCAGGAATATTGCCAGGAAAGGAAAGTTTGAGCTATAAAGAAAATAGATGGGAAAGGCTGGCATTATTTTCACTGGAGTCGAGGAGGTGATAGGGAGCTGCCTTCTTGAACTGCTGCGGCCTATGTTCTGTGGGTGAACCCACATTGCCATTAGGGAGGGAATTCCAGGATTTGCCCCAGTGATAATGAAAGGATGTTAATGCATTTCTAAGTCAGGATAGTAGGGGTTTGGAGGGGAACTTCCAGTTGATAGTGTTCCCATTAGCCCAGGTCACTTGATTATTGGTCGAATTGCATAACCCCAGTGTGATTGTAAATTGGAGAATTTTGTACACTTCTTTTAAATCTTTAACTTTTGTGATGTCTCTGAAAATGCCAGGACTTAATATTCAGTGCACTACCCTAGTGAGTCATGACACCAGTTCATTTTTTTTTAAGCTTTGGTTTAAATGGGGGCCAAGATTATTTCTATCTTTTGGACAATAGTTGAGAAGAATGTGACTAAATGTGTATGTTTTCAGATCTATTGTGGTGTGATATACATGATGACTGTTCATCAATGCCCACTACAAGACAGGATGTAAAGTGTAATCTCATGAGCCTGTAAAGGGAATGAAATAGCTGTCCTACAGGTTAGCTGTGTTCACATAGCATCTCAGTTACCATTGTCTGTATGTCGTCATGTTGTCAGTTGAAGGTGACACGTGTTGATTTCCCAATGCTTGCTCTATAATTGATGTATTTGTGCTAAGTATAAGAATGTATCAGGATCTAGCAAAACCAATTTTCAAAGAGACTGTAGGAACCCTGATTATGAGGACCTTGAACTGGACTCTGAGTTTAGCCTTTAATGCAACAGCTTGAAGTTTGTGGTAAGTATAGTGGTGATGCTGCATGCACACACCAATACAATAGAGGAATCTTGACTACAACTTCTACAGAATGCATATGTACAGCTTACTGCAATATTCCAGATGTCACTGTCAGCATTAGTTTGTCCCTTCATGAGGGCACTGTTTAGTGACCACTGGTAGTTTCAACATTGAATTGAGAGATTTGCTCTAAATGTTCTGTGCTTGTTCAAGAAGTTCAGCACTAAAAATGTTGAAAATGTTAGAGCCGGTACATCCAGTTGTGAATTAATTTTTAGTGATGTAATAAGTGATCACCATTCCTGGAAAATATCTCTTTACCCGTGGTATGATCCGAGCTGGATATTTGTTATGATCTGGCTTGATCAACCATAATCATTGAAACTATGTAAAGAGAGAAAGAACCAAGAGTAAGAAAGTAAAGAGCCAGGCTTCAGGATTAAATTGAAATCTCAAAAGAATCTTTACTGTATAAACTTGAGCAAAATAAACAGAAGAAATAATGACCAATGATAATTCTAAACAATATAAAATTCAACCTAAATCGAACAGATTTACCTCAACTTATTTTTTTTCTGTATGGAATTCATTCCAATTAGAATTCAAAAATACTCAGACTCTGGAAGACAATTCCATTTATTCTGGAGCTAGCTGCATAGGTCACAGCTCTGGTATACGATATATCCTCACCAACATGGCCAAGCATAAGGGTTACTGACAGTCACTTTCCAGAACCAATCAGATACATGTAAACACTCCTTTCATGTCTATTTTGTACTGGACGTCTTCCCTACTTAACACTCTTCAGTCCGCTAGAAGTTCATTTTTTCATTTTTGTAGAAATAGAGGAACAGAAGTAGACCATTCTTCCCCTCGAGCCTGTTACACCATTTACTGTTCAGCAAAAGCCTCAATGCTTTTTACCAGCATTATCCCTATAACCCTTAACCCTGTTGATTGTACAAATTTATCAATTTCTACATTAACCACACTCAAATTTTGAGCTTCCACAGCCCACTGAGGTTGAGAATTCCAAATGTTCACAAAAAAACTCTCCTCCCCATAGTCCTAAATGGCAACTTCCTTATTTTTATACTGTGCCCATTAGTTCTAGACTTCTCAACCAGAGAAAACATTTTATCTGCACTGGCCCGATGCCTTTAAGTATTTTAAAGGTTCAGTATCATCTCTCATTCTTCATAGCTCAAGGAAATACAGACCCAGTTTGCCCAATCCCTCTTCATAAGCCAGTCCTACCATTCTGGGAACAAGTCTGGTGTACTGTTGTTGAACTCCCTCCATAACAATCATGCCTTTCCTAAGATAATGAGACCAAAACAGCACAAAGTGTATCGGGCATAATCCAACTAAGCTCCTTTACAATTAAAGCAAGACTTCACTCTTCCTGTATTCAAATTGTCTTGCAATAAAAGTTAACATTCCATGAGCATTCTTAATAGCTTGCTGGATCTGCATGTTTGGCCTTCAGTGACATATTGACAAAAGACAATCAAGCCCCTTTGTCTAGCGACATTTTCCAACCTCTCACCTCCAAATAATACTCTGCATAGCTGATCTTCTTACCCAAGTTGATAACCTCTTATTTTCCACATAATATTCCATCTACCTACTTTTTGCCCGATAAGTAAGCTGGTACAATTCTTCCTGAAATGCTTTACATCTTCCTCAAGCACACATTCCTGCTCAGCTTTGTATCATGGCAAATTTGAAAAGATTAGTAGGATTATCACTCGATTGTTAGCATAGAGACCCAGATAATGTTCTGGGGACTCGGGTTTGAATTGTGCCATGGCAGATGGTAGAATTTGAATTTAATAAATGTCTGGCATTAACAATCTAATGACAACCATGAATCTATTGTCGATTTTTAGGAAAACCGATCAGGTTCATTAATATCTTTTTGGGAAGGAAATTGCCATCCATCCCCAGCCTGGTTTACAAGTGAGCATCTCCCCCCCCCCCCCCCAAAGCAATGTGGTTGACACTTAACTGCCCTCTCAGCAATTAGGGATGGGCAATAAATGCTGGTCTAGCCAGTGATGGCCTCATCCTGAGATTGAATTTTTAAAAAGTTTAAATCACTGTTATATCTTGTGAATGTGTGGGATTTTTGCAGTTCCACACTAGTCACAGTGTACCAATACACAAATGATTTATTCTTGCTATCTCTTTTTTCCCTGTTAGCTAATCCTTAATCTATGACAGCACATTACCTCATATTTATTTTTGCTAACCTTAAACTTTCTCAAAATCTTTCTGAAAATCCAAATACACTGCATCCATTTCGTCAAGGGAAGTCAACGTGTTGATCACATCCTCAAACTTCAAGTTGTCAGACACAATTTTTCATTTGCAAATTAGAGAAAGCAATGGCTTGGTGGTATAATTGCTAGACTATTAATATAGAGACCAAGGTAATGTGCTGGGGATCTCAGTTCAAACCACACCATGTTCATGAAATTTGAATTCAATAAACATCTGGAATTAAGAGTCCAATGATGACAATGAAATCGTTGGGATAAAATTCATCAGGTTCACTAAAATTCTTTATTGAAGGAAACAATTGTCCTTACCTAGTCTGGCCTACGTGTGATTCCTGACCCAATGTGATTGATTCTTAATTGCCTTCTGAGCAATTACAGATCAGCAATATATGCTACATCCTGAGAATGGATAAAAAAATTAATACTGATTATGTCCATCAGGTCATTTTTATCCAAGTATCCTTAATGGTAGACTCTAGAATTTTCTGATGTAAAGCTGGTGGGTCAGTAGATTCATTTATTTTTCCCTTTGGTTCCTTTCTTAACTCAAGAAATGACATTGAAAGTATTCTTACTTATACTAATTCCCTTCAACTCCTCATTCTCCTTCGTCACTTCAATCTCAAATTCTGGGTAATTCTTGTATCTCCCTCAGTGAATTCAAACACAAAGTAATCATTAATAAAAACCAAAAGAACTGTAAGTCAGCAACAAACACAGAAATTGCTGGCAAAGCTCAACAGGTCTGCAGCATCTGTGGAGAGAAATCAGAGGTAATGCTTTGGGTTGAGTGACCCTTCCTCAGAATTATTGTTAGTCATTTATTTTCTTTGCTGTATATTTATTCCACATTATAATTCTCTTAATTCTGTTTTTAATGGACTCAAATTCATTTAAATTTCATGTTTCCTTTCAATGGTCACATAGAAATTTCTTTAGTCCATTTTGATGTTTTTTGCTTGATTGCATGCTTTTCTATTCTTCCTTTCCTTATCAGTTTCTTGGTCATCCCTTGCTGTATTCTAAAAACTTCCCAATCATCAGATTTATCCCTATTTCTGGCCACATGATGAGTATTATCTTTTAATCTTATGCAATCCTTAACTTAACTTTGTCAGTCATGGTTGATGAACCTTTTTTCAATTTTTACCAGAAATCAAGCAAATCAAAAAAACCTACAAACGTTTAGGAGCAGCCAGCAAGTTAATCAATGGGTGCCATTCCTTTGGCTGCTCAGAGTGGAATTAGGGCCAATGAGTCACAATGAGTTAAACCAATTTTCTGCCTCCATGGTGTAGGCAATCCTTTCTGTATTCAACCCTGAGATTATTACTCTGAGAGTCACTCCCAATGTGATTAATCTAACTCTATAGCTAGATTTCTCAGTTTTACGGTGTCAAAAATTCAATGGACTGTGAGCTCAATACCTTCCTTATTGTCACACACACACACATATATATATATATAAATTTTATTGATAGAGTTGACCTGAATTAAGTACATTTTGAAATCAGCACTTCTATAATGACCTATATGGATCATCATTCTGTCAGACAAGTTTAACTCTGAGAGAATTATACTGCATGCTTTACACATTTGATGGATTTGGGAGACAAAAAGCACGTTATCTGACATAATTTGAAAAGAACATTCGAGTGAAATGAGTTGGTTGTGAAAGGTCTGTATGAGCACTTGAGAAAATAGTTCAATCTTATCACTCAGCAGGTGAAGAAATATCAACCAGTGAGCTGGATGCCATGCTGTTGCAGTTAATATGCATGATGCTCAACAATCTTAAACTTTATATGAAGCATGATATAACATTGCTGCAGCAATGTGGCTGATATCGAATTATTTGTGCACAAGTTGTTATACGGACGAACTTGGCGACCATCTAAAAGGTCAAAAATACTGTCACTTTATGAATGCACACCTCACATTTGAAGGAATATGGGTCTATAAAACAGAATGAGTAAAAATAATAGTTCAATTTTGTTTTATTGGCTTTAAGCATAAATGGGAATATATTATGTCAGAAGATCTACTCTGCATGACAGCATAATTAATTCTATCGTTTCTTTACGATGATTATATCCTCTTCCAATTATTTTCCTTTCTTCTTGGTAATGACTGAAAGTGAGAAGGAGGATCTTAATTTGATTGTGGATTGGTTTTAGCATAAATCAAGTAGCTGGCGTTGCAATCCTGAAATTGAATTACTTTCAAAATCTGTGGTGGAACTGGCTTTAAGATAAAGTGTCAGAAGGGGTAGCATCACTTTTTAACTCTTCTGCATAATTACTGTTCTGAAAAAGACTCACACAGGTTGTCTGTAGCTCTCAGGCATAAAAAATAATTAACATCAGAGGAATACCACCAGGATCTCAACCATTGAACTGTATCAAATACCAAAAGCTACTGGCAGCTACATTTTCTGTCAGTTGGTGGCACAGGCACTCTCGGAATTGTGAATTCCAGAACATAAACCTGCTCCCAAATTGGACAGTCAGACATCCCTTTGAACGTGTTTTACCATCAGCTGATTTGATTGTCACTTCATCACCACTTGCCTGCTGACCTCCGTAACCCTGGAGTAATCTTATCTCCATGTCTGACACCTATTTTATCTCCATGCTTTGGGTCATGTAAACTACTTACTGGAATATGGCGGGTAGTGCCATTAAAAAAAAAGGTATGTAGTTTCTGATCAATTCTATGTTCTTCTCCCTCTGAGGTTTGCTCCTCAAAGTCACTTGTGAAGTATTCTGCATCAGAGAATCGTTCAGAAAAGTCAGCACAAGGTAAGCATAAATTTTCCTTTAATTAATAAAAAAAGAACTATCAACGCTGAAGGTCTGAAACAAAAACAGAAATTTCTGGAGAAATCAGCAGGTCAACTGTGGAGAGAAAGCAGAGGTAATATTTTAAGTACTGTACATGAAAGGTTAACTCGGATTTCTCTTCACAGATGCTGTCAGAGTAATTTATATTTATGTTGTGGATTTTTGTTTGACTGGAATCTCAGAGTTGTGGCATTGGAGGAGATAGTGCAGGCTGGGGCGAGGGAGGGATTTGAAACAAGGATGAGAATTCTAAAATCAAAACGTGTGTTGACATGTAACCAATGCTGATGTAATCAATAAGTACTGACATCCTTCCGATCTAATTGAGGTATATATGATGCTAAAGGGTATTTACAAAGCTGATGTAGAGTGGATGCTTGCTCAGGTAGGGCAATCTAGAATGAAAGGGCATAGTTTTAGGATAAGGGGTAGCAGGTTTAAAACAGAGATAAGAGAAATTACTTCTCTCAAAGTGTCCTGAATCTATAGAATTCACTACCCCAGAGTGCGGTGGATGCTGGGAAATTGAGTAAATTTAAGAAGGAAATAAATACATTTCTACTTTCATGGGTGAAAGGTATATGGAGAGTGGGCAGGAAAGTGGTATTGAGGTTGAGCTGAGATCAGCCATGATCATATTTAAAGGTGGAACAGACTTGAGGGGCTGAATGGCCTGCTCCTGCTCCAAGTTCTTATGTTCTTAACAGGTTTTTGTTTTCCAAGAAAAAGAATTCCAGTCTGCTCAATCTTTATCCTCTTATTTCTGGAATTATTTCGCAAATCTCTGTTCCGCTTTCTCCACTGTTTCTGTATTTGTTTTTATCTATTAATGGGATGAGGGTGTCACTAGCTAGGCGGCATTTATTGCCCATCCCTAATGGCCCAGAGGGCAACTAAAAATCAATCACATTTCTGTGGAGTCACATGTAGCCCAGATGTGGTAAGGATGGCAGATTTCCTTTCTTAAAAAGGATATTAGTGGACCCGATGGGTTTTTTCAACTACCAATTCATAGTCATCATTCGATTCTGAATTCCAGATATTTATTGAATTCAAATTCCACCATCTGCCATTGCAGGATTGAACCTGGGTCCCCAGATTAACAGTCCAGCAATAATACCACTAGACCATCACTTCCCCACTATGAACACTTCTGAGTATGATCTAAGGTTATGTAAAAATTTAACATTACCTCTGTCGTTTCAAGAAATTAAAGAGAGACATCATAAATTGCTTTGTTATTTTTTCTGTGATTCTGTGAAAAGCTTTCCTACCCTGTCTAATTTTTAGGTGGATTTTGCTGGACTAGAATCTTAGAACCCCTACAGTATGGAAACAGTTCATTTGGCCCATCAAGTCCACACCGACCTTTCGTACAGCATTCCCACCACATCACTCTCTATAGTCCTGCATTTCCCATAGCCAATCCACATAACCTGTACATCTTTGGACAGTGGGAGGAAACTGGAACACCCAGAGGAAACACATACAGACATGGGGAGAATGTGCAAGCTCCACACAGGCAGTCACTCCGAGGGTGAAATCAAACCGGGTCATTGGCACTGTGGGGCAGCAGTGCTAACCACTGAGCTATCATGCCGCTCTAAGACATTACTGCCACAGATCACATGATACAAGGTGACTGCAGTTCAGGAAACTTAGAAGAGTGAGCTGAAACTATCCTCTTGGAATTTCACACAATTCTATTATCTGGATATTCATAAATCAAGCTAATATAAAAGAACAGGAGACATTATATTTCCACAACAAAGACTGAGGATAAAGGGGAGCTTTTGAAACTCATTATACCTGCAGTGGCACGAATGGCTCATCATTTATCTCATGCAATATCATGTCTCGCTAAAGAAAAACAGATTCCAAACTGAATCAGGCATGCCTCAATTCCAATATCTCCTTGAAATCTAGTTCCCTGAAAGAGTCCCCTTATCAATAGAAAAGTCATTAATTTCATCTTGCTGTGCCTTCATTAATTTGAAAAAGGATTGGAAATCTTCATTAATCAACAGCCATTTGAGGCTGAGCTCCAATACTGAGAACCTTCACTGCACTCTGATTTGCTGGAATCCAACAAAACCCACGTAAATTCATGGCCATATTTTGTTGTTTTGTATTATCCTTAATTACATATTCTTTCCTTCTTTTTCTTTTTTGCATGCTCTTGTGTATTGCAAAAATCATACCTCATGTTTGAATGCATGAATAAATCATACTTTTGTTTAATTCCTCAAAAGGGTTTGTTGTGGGGGTCATTTAAAAATTGGAGGTGTATGTGCGTACATGTATGTGCAGATTTACACTACAGTCCATTTAAAAATGGGAAAAGTAGTAAGAAACATTCAAAACACCTCTATTTTATGAGCAAAAAGAGAAAAATTAAATTTGATTTACATCTCTCTCTTGTCCCCACCCCACCCTTCCTTTTGTTCTCAACTCTAAGTTAACTCTAAGTACTTCTTAAGCACTCTGTATAAACTTGTTAACCTGTGTTGCTTGCTCTTTGTGACACTTCTGCATATATAACGTCAGATCATTTTGATTTCTTACCCCAGTTAATCTTTTAAATTTCAAAGTGGCTTACTTAATCTGCCTGGCAAAAATGAATATCCTCACAATTCACTACAATGAAATTCATTTGATATTTGTCTGTTTACTCTTCAAACCTACTCATCTTCTCCCAAACTTTGATCCAGTCGTTCATGTCATTAGTTTACCTCTCAAATTGGCATCAGAACATCATACTTCCAACTTCTGAATCCAAAGAATTTGCATATATAGTGAGCATTCTGTTCTTGACTCCATAGTCTCAGAACTTTATTGCAATTCATATCTTCCAAGACTACAATAATGCTAGTTAAATGTGATTTTCTTTTAAAATATCATGCTGGCTACTTTTTCTTATATTTTTGAAACAACTGAACAGAGATGATACTATATATCTCCAGAGCAAATGGGACTTTAATCCAAGCTTCCTGGTGTGAAGATAGGGTTGCTTGCTCTGTGCCAAAAGAGCCGTCCAAAGAGAAACTGTTTAGAGAAGTTCAGTGACAACTGGAGATATTTTTGCCCAAATCGTGGTTGTGACTAAAGCAAATCATCCTTATGCTTACTCATGATAAAGTATAGCCCTCCATCAGCCAGCTAAATAACTTGCTATACCTCCATACCAACATCTTTGTGACTCATGCACTAGAACACCAAAAGTCCCCTGCACTTCAGAATTCTGTAATTGCTCTTCCTTTAGGTAATAATAACGTCACATTTTCAACATTGTAATCCTCTGCCAGATATTTTATTCACTCATGCAATTTATCTACATCGGTCTGTGACTTCCTTTGCTAGAAATACTTTCTGATATATTGCCTGCAAATTTAGCTACCCTCATTTTATTCCTGTCATCCAAGTTGTTGATATATGTTGTAAAAAGCTTAAGTCACATTACAGAACCTTGCAGATTCTACTCATCTCTTTTGAAGATCCATCAGTGCAGACTCTGTTTTCTGACAGTCAGCCATTCTTCTGTCTACACTAATATGTTATCCGATACACCATAATCTCACCACATTGTGCAATATGTTGCATCTTGTCAAAATTCTTTAATGGGCTGAATGGCCTATTTCTGTTCATGCATCTTATAGTCTTATGGAATTATTTATTGCTTCTGCCATTTCTTCTGGCAGTGTGTCTTTAACACCTGTCAAAACTGGAAATCCATCTTTAATTGATTCTTTAGTACAGTCTGATACTTAAATGTCAGCTCGGACTGGGTAATTTCCGAATGAAATTTCTGCAGTCTTGCATATGGTCCATTGAATTCCATTATATACTCTTCCACAGTGATATCCACACTCTTCATAAATATGTCAAGTTCTGACCATGCCTCATAAGCAGCCAATAAATCATCTTTATCATAACATTAACAACCTGTCCAAACCTTCATTTGTAGGCAAATCATCTGGCCCCAATTCTAAAGTAGAGAATTTTTTTTCTTATCCTACTCGTGTATGGTAAAGACAAAGTTTGAAGGCTATTACTTGTTTATGAACAAAGTAACTTTGTTCTTCTGTTGGTTAGAAGGCTCATTTTCAGCAACAGAGTGGATAATCATACTTCAAAACTTTACATTTTGGCTCAACCATTCTCTCCTACCAATTTTACAAACATGATGGCTAATGTTTATGAGCAGAGTCCATGCCTTATTTCAATTAACCACATTTTATAACACTTATACCCCACTGATTACTAGTTCCCCATACTGAAACAAGCAATCCACACACAATTAACCTTTAATAATATATCAACTACATCTCACTCATTCCATTAGTTCCAGGCACTCCATTAGCCTATATCAGATCATATCATTAATACACAGTCCCTTGTTCTTTGGATGCAGAAAGAACATGTACATGAACTACACTTGTTTTAACTCATCAGAATAGGCAACAGATCAGTCATTCATTCCTCAGGGCAAAGCATAGACCAATCAAAGCAAACTGCCTGGTGAATAATTTAATTATAATTTAATTTAAACAAGCTCTGGCAGTTAACTGTCAATCAGTGCTCAAGGGAACATTTATCAATCATTATCCACTTGTCAGCTAATACAACAAGAAAGGAACATAAGAAGTGTTGATTTTCCCCTTGAATCGGTGTATTTCCTCCAATTGTCCTGATAAGCATTAGACAAAATGTGTCTTTTTTCTCAATAATACTCAAGTTTTTTTTACTACCAACAACAATTGTTATTTTTGTTTTTTTTTCCACTATCCTCTATAAATGGCTTATTGAGAATGGTTGTTGTTATGTTTGAAAAAAAAACAAAGTTAAAACTCAAGTATAGTACTGAAATGTGAAAATAAACTGACTAGATTGGAACACTTACATGGAGGGATAAATTCCAATTGCATTAACTTGAAATTGACAGTTCAGAATCTGCAAAGGCTTAAATTAAATTTAACATTTCCTCAATAGATCAGATATTTTACATCACATGTAATAACTTTTGATCAAGTGTGAAAACTAGGATACCTTTGTGAATCAAGTTTAAAAAGTGGAAACTTCAAGAATTAATACAAATGAAATGCTTCAGATTATTCATGGATAGTGAATTGAATAGATATAAATAATTAGCTTATAAAATTACATTTGACTGTCAGTCTGATTATTTCCCATTGGATGAGGAATTACAAAAATAATTTAAGAATCTAAATCCACCCTCCATAAATCAAGATATGAAGATACATCGAGAGACCTACTTTGACATTCAAAGGTATGAAATGCAATCAATAAATTGGCTAAGGGGGCAACTCCAGGATTAGATGGAATCTCAACAGATTTTTAGAGGAGACTGACATTTTTTTAACTACTTTGCTTTCACCTCATTACTAAGTCTTGACACATTGGGGGTAGGTTTGATTTAGTTTTTACATATTAAGAAAAAAAAACCCATTGTTTTATTTTGACTGCAAAATCAATTCTTTCATAATACAAAACATATGCTTTATTCAATGGTGGAAAGAAATCCTAAAATAAAAGCAAAATACTGTGGATAAATGTTCGAGAAAAAGTCATTTTCAACTCAAAATCTTAACTCTTTTCCTGTCTGGGAAATGCTGGGAAATCTGATGAGTATTTCCAGCACTTCCTGGTTTTATTCCATCTCATCCAACATTTCCTATTAGTTGAAGTAACATTTTTACCAAAGTAGAAATATAGAAAATGTAGAACATAAGAACAACAAGTAGGCCATTCAGCCCTTTGAGCCTGCTCTTCCATACAAAATTAACATGGCTGATCATCAATTCAGTACCCTCTTCCCAATTTCTTCTCTTGCCATTTGATCCCTTCACTACTAAAAACAATACCTAACTCCTTCCTGAAAACATTCAATGTTTCAGTATCAAACACTTTCTGTGGCAGGGAATTGCACTGGGTCACCACTCTCTGGGTGAAGAAATTGCTTCTCATTGCCATCCTAAGTGGCCTACCTCTTGTCCTTAGATTGTGATCCCTGATGCTGGACTCCCAGGCAATGGGGCCATTCTTCCTGCATTTACCCTGTTTAGTCCAGTTAGAAATTTTTATAGGTTTCTATGAAATCTGCCCTCATTCTTCTAAACTCCAGTGAATATAGTCCTTACAAATCCAGTGTCTATTTAGACCTCATTCCTGCCATTCCAGGAATCAGTCTGTTAAATCTTCATTGCTCTTTATCCCTGTGGTAACCCATTACTTACTAGCTGCCACTTGGAAAAGAGAGTTGGTTTAGCTCTGTCACCTGGCCAGCTGGTTTGTGGTGCAGAGTGATGCCAACAACATGGTTTCAATTCCTGCCACATCTGAGGTTACTATGAGGACTCTCCTAATCAAACTCCTACCTTGCCTGAGATGTGGTGACCCTCAGGTTAAACCATCAAAGCAGCCTATGGTCTGGTAGGACTATAGCGACTTTACCTTTACTTAGAAAATGACCCATTTATTCCTACCATTTGTTTCCTATCTGGCAACCAGTTCTCTATCTAAGTCAGTCCATGACACTCAATCCTGTGTGCTTTAATTTTACATGGTAATCTCTGGCTCACCCTGATCAACTCAACTAGATATATTCTTTGTATATCCATACTGACTGTGTCTGATCCTACCCCTGTTTTCCAAGTTTCTGCATAAAATCCTTAATAATGGATTCTAGCATCTTCCCCACTACCGATGTCACTCACTGGTCTATGATTCCCTGCTTTCTCTCTACCATCCTTGTTAAATAGTGGGGCTACATTAGCCAACCTCCAGTTCATAAGAACTGTTTCAGTCTCTATAAAATCTAGACAAATTACAATTAATACATCTATTATTTCGAGGAACTTCCTCTGGGATATGGATTAATGGGCCCTGGGGATTTTGTAGCCTTTAATCCCATCGATTTCCCAATTGATATTGATTTCCTTCAGTTTCTCTGTCACACTAGATTGGGTTCCCTGACAATTCTGGGATGTAATTTGTGTCCTCATATGTGAAGACAATATGTATTTAATTGATCTGCAATCTCCATGTTCCCACTTATAACTTGTCCTGTGTCTGATTGTAAGTGACCTACATTTGTTTTCAATATTTTTCTCTTCACATACATGTAGAATGGGCCACTTTTCCCATTTTGTTTCTTCGCCAGGCAGAAGTAAACAGTGACTACAGTTCCTCCATATGCTTTTTGCCTCTCCATTTTCATCCCTTTTAGTAATGTTCCACAATTTATCATGGCCAACTCATGCCTCAAAGCATGAGAGTTTCCTTTCTTTCGATAAAGGAACCTAGTCTCAAAATCAACTACATTAATTTCTATCTCAAACGAAGAATTCTTATTATATTCATGTGCTTAACCCTTTCATAGAATCATAAAAAATAGTATTCTAGAGGCCATCCACTCCATTGTGTTTGTTCCAACTGTTTTAAAGAGTTAATAATTAATCACACTATCCTGTCTTTGCCCGTAGCCCTGTCAAAACCTTCAAACATTTATCTAAATCCTTTTTGAACGTTATTATCAAGGTACTACAGTGCAGATGTTGATAATGTAGTGTATAAATATGAATGCTCATCTCAGCCATGGGATTGAAAGAGATGGGAAGCAGGAACAACTTATTTTTCACAGAAACATTGTGCAGTTGTGAGTGCAAGTAAAACTAAATACAAACATATGAACAAGGAACAAGAACAAAGAACGAAGAAAATTCCAGCACAGGAACAGGCCCTTCGGCCCTCCAAGCCTGCACCGATCCAGATCCTCTATCTAAATCTGTCACCTATTTTCTAAGGGTTTCTATCCCTCTGCTCCTTGCCCATTCATGTATCTGTCTAGATACATCTTAAATAACGCTATCATGCCCACCTCTACCATCTCCGCGGGCAATGTGTTGCAGGTACCCACCACCCTCTGTGTAAAGAACTTTCCACTCCTTAAACTTTTCCCCTTTCACCTTGAACTCGTGACCCTATCCTCAGTATCTTTTCCAGCAGCTTCCCTACCACTGGCATCAGGCTCGCCAGTCTATAAATGCCTAGATTATCCCTACTACCCTTAAACAAGCAGACAACATTAGGCAATTCTCCAGTCATCTGGTACCTCACCCATGTTCAAGGATGCTGCAGCTATTTCTTCTCTTGCTTCCCTCAGTAATTTGGGATATATCTCATCCAGACCTGGGGACTTTTCCACTTTAATGCCTTTTAGAATATCCAACACTTCCTCCCTCCTTATGCTGATTTGATCTAGAGTAATCAAACATCCATCCCTAACCTCAACAGCCATCATGTCCCTCTCCTCGGTGAATACTAATGCAAAGTACTTGTTAAGAATCTCACCCATTTTCTCTGACTTGATGCATAATTTTCATCCTTTGTCCTTGAGTGGGCCAACCTTTTCTCTAGTTAACCTCCTGCTCCTTATGTATGAATAAAAGGCTTTGGGATTTTCCTTCCCATCTCTTTCAATCGCACGGCTGAGATGATCATTCATATTTATACACCACATTATCATCATCTGCACTGTAGTGCCTGAATAAGTAGTACAGGCACATTTGATAATAACGAAAGATATTTCATGACCCCTTTTAACCCTTTTACTTCCTCATTTCAGATTGGTCCTACATTACCGATATTCTTCCAAAGCTTCGTCTGTCTTCAATCGCCTAGACCTTACGTATGCTTCCTTTTTCCTCTTAGTTAGTCTCACAATTTCACCTGTCATCCATGGTTCCCTAATCTTGCCATTTCTATCCCTCAATTTCATAGGAACATGTCTCTCCTGCATTCTATTCAACCTCTCTTTAAAAGCCTCTTAAATATCAAATGTGGATTTACCTTCAAACAGCTGCTCCCAATCCATATTTCTCAGCTCCTGCCAAATGGTGCTATAGTTGGTTTTCCCCAATTTAGCACTCTTCCTTTAGGACCACTCTTGTCTTTGTCCGTGAGTATTTTAAAACTTACTATTTCCAAAGTAATCCCATACTGAAACTTTAACCACCTTGCTGGGCTCATTTCTCAACACCAGGTCGAGTATGGCCTCTTCTCAAGTTGGACTATTTACATATTGCTCTCGAAAACTGTACTGGATGCTCCTTACAAATTCTGCTCCATTTGGAACTCTAATACTAAATGAATCCCAGTCAATATTGGATAAATTAAAATCTACTATCACACCACCCTGATGGTCCTCCATCTTTCCATAATCCGTTCACATGTTTGACCCTCTAGCTCACGCTCGCTGCTGGGAGGCCTGTAGTACAGTCCCAACATTGTTACCACACTCTTCCTATTTCTGAGCTCTGCCCATATTGCCTCACTGCTCAAGTCCTCCATAGTGGCCTCCTTCAGAACAGCTGAGATATCCTCTTTGACCAGTAATGCAACTCCTCCAGCCCTTTGCCTCACTCTCTGGCCCACCTGAAGCATCCCATATCCTGGGATATTTAGTTGACAATCATGCCCTTCCCTCAGCCAAGTCTCTGTAATAGCAAAAACATGATACTCCTAAATACTAATCCAAGCCCTAAGTTCATCTGTCTTACCTACTACACTTCTTGCATTAAAACAAATGCACCTCGGACCACCTTTACGTTCATCCTCTGCTCCCTGCCTCCTCTTTCCCTTAGTCACACTTAGTCATTATCTAGTTCCTTACAGGCTTTAGTTACTACCTCCTTACTATCCTCTAACCTCCTCATTTGGTTCCGATCCTCCTGCCACGTTAGATTAAACCGTCCCCAACAGTGTTAGCAGAAGCACCCCCAAGGACATTGGTTCCAGTCCTTCCCAGGTTTAGACCACCCAATTTGTAGGCCACATACCCCTTCCAAGTTGGTCTGCCATTCAATAAGATCATGGTAATAAATGCTGGCCAAGCCTGCGATGTCCACATCCCATGAATGAATAAACAAAGTCTTATCTGCTGATTTGTTCTTAGGTCTGCATTCTCTGTCCCTTCCTGTTGATGTCTGTTTATCTTGAGCTACACAAACTGTCACAGCATGTATGGGGATCGAACATCTGACATTAAGTCAGTTCTATTTTACACTCTATCTCACCAACAGATCTAATTGTCCCAACAGAGACAGAGGGAAGTTAACAAGTATCACTGTAGCAAGAATTTACAAAGTATTTTGTTAAACAAAACCCTCATTGAAAGGGTAATTGGAAACAGATTTAACAGTGGCCTTCAAAAGCAAATTGGACAATACAACTAACAAACATTATAACCAGAAGTGTGCAGGAGAATATTATCTGATTGATGAGGCTGCAGGAGACAAAGAAATCCCAGGTTAATTTAGCGCCTGGAGAAATATGTCACATTTTGCAGACTGGAATCTAGAACCCTTTGCCATATGCTGAGACATAAGAAGGTAAGCCATCTGCTCAAAGCTCATCAAACTCAGGTTAAGTTCTAAATCCCTATCAACTATTCACAGTAATGTTTCCTCCACACAGTTACAGGATACTTCCATTCAGATGTATCGTGACAAGTCCTGCACAGATCACAAAACATTTTCTCACTTTTGCTTCTGTCGCCTAGCACTTTAAATCTGTGCCCCCTTGTTCTTAATCTTTTCACAAGTGACTTGATGGACCAAATGTCCTCCTTCTGTGTCATAATAGCTCTATAATTCTATATCAAGATAAATTAATTAAGGCTTTTGTGCTGAATGGTAGGATCTTAAGGAGTGTAGTGGAACAGAGGAATCTTGGAGTTCAGGCTGACAGTTCTCTGAAAGTGGAGTCACAGATAGACCAGGCAGTGAAGAAGGCTTTTTGCACACTGGCCTTCATTAGTCAGAGCACTGAGTATCAAAGTTCAGAAGTTAAGCTACTGTTATACAGGACGTTGTTGAGGCTGCATTTGGAGTATTGTATTTTGATCACCTTGCTATTGGAAGGATGTTATTAAACTGGAAATGTGCAGAAGAAATTTTACAAGGATATTGCTAGGACTCAATGGTCTGAATTATAGGGAAAGGTTGGACAAGCTAGGATTTCTTTTCTTTAGAGTGCAGGAGGCCAAGGGGGGACCTTATAGAAGTGTATAAGATCATGAGAGGCATGGATAGGGTGAATGCACTCAGTCTTTTTCCCAGGGTTGGGGAATCAAGGACAAGAGGGCATCAGTTTAAGATTAAGGGTGAAAGAATAAATGGGAACCTAAGGGGCAACATTTTTATGCAAAAGGTGATACACGTGTGAAATAAGCTGCCAATGGAAGTGGTTGAGGTGGATACATTAACAACATTTAAAAAGCATTTGGACAAATACATGGATAGGAAAACACTAGAAGGATCTGGGCCAAGTGCATGGAAATGGGATTAGCATGGACGGACATTTTGGTCGGCATGGACCAGTTTGGGCCAAAGGGTCTGTCTGTGCTGTAGGACTCTATGACTCTATGCCAACAGATGCAGTGAATTAAACAAAAGGTACATTTGCAATTAATGCAATCAAGATGCATCTTACAACTCCGTTCACTGCGCACTGCAGTTTGGTTAGAATGTACCCAAAATTAATCCCAGTTTTTCAGTAGACCACACACTTCCTGAGTCCTTCAAACACCACTCCACTTAGCTTGAATGTTGGAGATTCAACTTCTAGCAGCAAGGCCCACCTTAGTGGCTGCCTGTTCCTTAAATCTGCAACCTCCCATCTGTTCCATTTTCTTATTTCAAACAGAGAATCCACGCTCATGAGCATCTTGTTGGATTGAGAAAAATAGTATTTTCCTACTCTTCACACCCATAGCTATTTATTACATTCCCACACTCTCTGCTTTGACATTTTTGTCACCAAAAGCAGTCATCCTTTTTTTCTGCGTCGATCTATGAAAATAGATATGAGACTTTCTATTGGGTCCCTTTGCCCATGATAAACAGATGAAACAGACCTGTCTGTGCCCAGAGATTTAGTGCAGCAAACATCCACCCTAGCCAGAACATTCTGCTTCCCATTAAAGGATAGATATTGAAACATAATTTACTTGTAAAGTTCCACATTTATAGCACATTTGTAAAGTTAATGTTTTGACTTTGATAGGTGAAAGAGTCCCACTCAATGAGAAATAGCATTGGCTGTAAACCATGATGTACAGTTATAAAACTGATATTAGAGCAGGACTCAGCACAGCATCTGAATATTTAAAGTAATTACCATTTATATTAGTCTCTGAGGATGTCACAAACAATAAAATGTCATTTATTTTGATACAATATTGTTAGAGATAACTATAGCAAGTGACTTGGAGACAATAAGAACTGCAGATGCTGGAAGTCAGAGTCAATAAATGGGAGGCTAGAAAAGCACAAAAAGTCAGCTCTCCCCCTCCTCCTTGCCTCCCTGATCTGACCTTACCTGTCTGTCTTCCTAGTCACCTATCCTCTCCACCCTTTCCACTGACCAATCTCAATAATCCTCTCCCTGCAACCATCTGTAACCATCCATATCTACCCTTCCCCCAACCCCAACTGCGCATCTCTCTGGGCTCCTCTCCCCCTCCCCAGTCCTGACAAAGGGTTTTAGTCAGAAATGTTGACTTTTCTGCCCCTTGAATGCTGTTTGACTTGCTGTGCTTTTCCATTTGACTTGCTGTGCTTTTCCAGCCTCACATTTATTGACTATTGCAAACAACTTGACAGAGGCACAGGAATAACATAGACAGCAAACCAACAGAAGAGAAGTGACTAAAAACATATGTAGGGATGTTGGGTACAGAGGAGACTCTTAAAAGAGGAAAGGATATTAGGTAATAAGATGTTTTTCACAAAGCAATGTAAAAACATTGGTCTAGATGGTTGCAAGTAATAATCCAGTGATGGGTTGAAAGGGAGAAAATGAATTCAGGGAAATAGAGTGCAGATTTCACTGATTCTCAGCAAGAAATGAGCAAAATTGAGGGTGCAGTAGTCTCTGTAGCTATCATATTGGAATGGCACAAAGATACTATCAAACATCACCTTATTATATATCAAAACTGAATTTAATAAGTCTAGGAATCTGTGAGCTAACACCAGAGAAAATAACATGATATCTGCTAAATTGTTATGGAAGCCTGACTGAATCATTATTGTCCTTCAAGAAAAAGGACTATGATATTCTTCCCTGGTTGTTTGTGCATACAATGATTCCTACCTTGATGGTATCACCCACATTCCATGCAGAAATAGTTTTTTAAGAAACACTTCCGCACTCCAAATGAAACACACTTTCCTTTTTAGGAAGTCACACTTTCCTTTTAACAGTATCCTTTTAACAAGGGTCAGAGGCCAGCTGAGTGGTAAGTTGAGCACAGTTGATCAGGTGTATGTCCATAAATGATATCCAGTGCATGCCAGCATCTACATTCCACTGAGGTCTCCTTACATTCTTCATCAACTAACTCTATCAGCATTATCCTCTCTTCCTATAGATATGCAGTTGGCTCAAACCATTCCTTACGCTTGTTCTCACTAGTTTCTGGGTGAGGAATTCCCAATTCGTAACTACTTATATCAATGGCAACTAGTTTTGCTCAACCCAACAAATAGGACCACACTGTCTCTGACTAACCTTGCATGGTTTTTAATCATCTTAACATCATTATTTGTAGAACACCCCTTACATCTCTTGTTTTTTTTTGAAGACACAAAGAGACTCAACTTGTTCATGTTTTTATTCTGATAGGTATGACCTTGCAATCCTGTTAGCATTTTTGTACTTTTTTAAAACATTCTCTCAATTGTTTCCATAAAACAGGAAACAGTGATAACATTAATGGACCAGTAAACCAAGGGCTCAGCCTTTGCTGTGGAGATAGGAGTTCAACTCCTAGCTGGTAGAATGCAAATTCAATGAATAGATCTGGAATATATAAAATTTATAAATCTAAAAGTAGTCTTGCTAATGGTGTTAATGAGAATATTATTGATTTCTAATAGATCCCACCTGGTTTAGACGTGTTTGAGGGAAGGAAATCTTTGTCTGGCATACATATAACTTCAGAACTTACAGCAAGTAACAAGCTCCAGGTGAGCCACTCATTTGAAGGGAAATTAGATTTTGGCAATATATACTGACCTAGCTGACATCTCACATCAGGGAAAATACCATAGAGCTCAAAGCATCCCCACAGTGTGGAAGTAGGCCATTCAGCCACACCAATCCTCCAAAGAACATCCCACTAAATCCCTGCATTTCCCAAGCCCTGGACACAAGGTGCAATTTAGCATGCTCAATCAACCTGCACATCTTTGGATTGTGGGAGGAAACCAGAGCTCCCGAAGGAAACCCCCACAGCCATGGCAAGAATGGGCAAACCCCACACAGGCAGTTGCCCAAGGCTGGAATTAAACCCAGGCCCCTAGCGTTGAGAGGTAGCAGTGCGAACCACTGAACCACCATGTTGCCCTTTCCATAATAAAGGCAACTAGAACACAATATTTCAAACATGACCCAAACAACATTTGAAAAAAAAGTTCAGCTTAGTTTCTTTGCATTCCAAGACAGTCCCAGTGGAAATAAATTGGGCTTTTTATTTCTCTAAGCCTATCATGAAGCTTCTGGTGTACAATTTCACCTCAGGTATCACCGTGAAGCAAACCTATTACACACAGGTATGTTGGTCTGTTAATTGAAAGACTTCAATGTAGCCTGTGAATCAAGTATTCTGTTCCACCTGAACACAGCAGGATGAATCCAATTAATATCTATTAGTAATGGTATTGAGCACAGTGAGCCATGCAGTCAGCTACCAGCCTCTAAATTAAAAATATGTCTCTGATAGAGATGCCACAGAGACTGTATGATTTTATTAAACAGCTCAAGTGATTTTTCTTTACTTTAAATCCATACATACAATAAGTATAACAGACAAAAACCTTTATATCAGTTTGAAAGTGGTTAAAAATGCCTCTCTTTTACTGTATTATAATTCTATTCACCTATCAATCCTGTACTTACTGACCTATACTTGCCCCCACTGGTCAAAATGCCTTAATTTTAAACTTGTTGCCCATGTTTTCAAATCATTCCATGGACTTCCTCAACTCTTTCTTTCTCTCCTTCTCTTTCCATCTCTCTCTAATCTATTCCAGCCCCACTACCCCTCCAAAAAAAATTGCTCCTCAAATCAGGCCTTTAGTGCATGCCCGATTTTAATTTGTCCACTGGTGGCCATGCCTTCCGATGCCTAGGCCTCAAACTATGGGATGTACTTGCTTTAATCTGCCGCCTCACTTCCGTTTATTAAAGCAGCCCTTAAAAATCTACCTCCTCCACTGAAATCTTGGTTGTCTGACCAAAAAATGAATTTAATGGCTCAGGTAATGTCTTCCTGTCTAGAAGAAATTGAGCCCCCAAAGAAGTCTCATATGGAGCACATTGTAATGAAGGCGTGGCTTATTCACAATTTATAACACTGAACTTTTCCAAAGACTCTTGTGCAATTCGAGCAGAGGCTACTGTTTCCAGGTGCCCTCAGTGCAGAGCTACCACAGGGACCTGTGTCTAACTGGGGCCTTCATTCAGTGGGAGACCTGACATTGTCGAGGTAAGAGCCTGCTTACTTTAGAATACTATTAGGTCTACCACAGAAAGTGAACACAGGTCACCCACTAGTTCTCTGATTTTGAGTGGAACCAACATCACCGTTGCTACGTTCCAACTATTATATCTTTCGGTGTTATGTTATTTCATCAAGCTCCTGCAAAGCCTGTTGGATAGTTTCATGATGCGAAATGTGGTTTGAAAGCATATGTGGTTGTTGATATACTTTTCCAGGTAGGTGACATTTTCCAATCAAGATTAGCTTAAAATGATATATCATTAACAGTGCTAACTGTTACATCTCACAATAGGTATATCAGTATCCATTTATAAGGGATGCTCATGACAGCAACACTTGAAAATATTGTGAGCAGTTTTAGGGTCTGTATCTCAGAAAGAACATGCAGTCTTGGCGGGGACGCAGACAATGTTCACAAGAGTGTTTCCATGGATAAAAGGCTTGTCATATGAAGAGCAGTTAAGAATTCTGAGTCTATATTCAATGGAGTTTAGAAGGATAGTAGTGGCAAGGGAGGAGGATTGGATCTGAATGAAACTTTCAGAATGTGAAGAGGTCTGGATAGAGTGGATGTGGAGATGTTTCCATGAGTAGGAGAGACTAGGACCTGAGGGCACAGCCTCAGAATGAACAGACGACCCTTTAGAACGGAGATGAGGAGGAATTTCTTCAGAGGGTGGTTAGTCTGGGGAACAAGTTGCCATTAAAAGCTGTGGAGGCCAAGTCAATGGGGGTAATTAAGACAGAGATAGATATTTTCTTAATTAATAAAAGATTCAAGGGTTGCAAGGAAAAAGCAGGAGAATGTGTTTGAGAATCAGGTCAGCTATGATCGAATGGTGGAGCAGACTGAATGGGCCAAATGACCTAATTCTGATCCTGTATGTTATGATCCTATGGTCTTGTCATCTTCATAGCTTAACTTCAGATCAGACATTAACTATGTCTGTAGAGCTATTTCACAATCAACCGGTTTAGAAATATTATTTCACATCTGGAATAAGTAGAACCTGAATCCAGACTTTCTGGCCCAGATTTAGGAACACTACCACTCCAATTCAAGAGCCCTGTCATACTGTGCAAGAATGTAAAAACTATATATAATATCCAGCTTTGATAAATATCTGTTGAAACACTAACCACTTTCCAAATTTTGGTTACAATCTTCTAGACTTTCCAGGGAAAGGTCTCCATAGTGGTTCAAAAGCTTGACACTAAAGTAGCCCTCTTGACTGGCACCATATCCACTTTCTCACCCACCAATGCTTTCAGTAGCACCATCTATAAGATGCAGTGCAGAAATTTACCAATGGTCCTGAAATGCCACCTTCCAATCCCACAACCTCTATCATCTAGAAGGACAAGGACAGCAGAAACATGTGAACACCAGCACCTGCAAGTTCAACTCATCATTCTGATTGGAAATATATCACCATTCCCTCACTGCCGTTGGGTCAAAATCTTGGAATTCCTCCCCTAAGGGCATTGTAGGTCGACTCCAGCACATGGATTGCAGCAATTCAAGAAAACAGCTCACCATCACTTTCTCAAATAGGGACAGGCAGTAAATGCTAGGCCAGCCAGCAACACTCACATCTCACAGCTGAATTTATTTTGTTTAAATGAGGCCCCTAACTCAGCAGGATGAGGATGATGTTATACTACACCTTCATTACTTCATACATTTTTGCTTATCCCAGCTCCAAACTCTTCTGGTTTCTGTTGTCTCTTTACTTTGCTCAAGGTTAACCAATCAAGCACATTTAGTTTGGTTACCACATTTACAACAAGTACAAAACAGTTGAACATAACATTAACCAATGTGAATATAAAGTACTATGATATTTCTTTTAATAATGCTTTACTATACCTACTAAAAGGAATATACAGTGTGTAATGACTGATTTCCATGGTAAATTTTACTTTGCAATAAATGTAAAACCAGTTACAAGACATAAAACAGCTGGCTTAATGATGACATTTTAAATCTGTATTTTCTCAACATTTCTCCTTGTTCAATTTGTGACTACTTTTCTAACCAGATTTAGCTGCCATCAGTGTTTAGTCTTGCAATTAGTAATTGAAAATTCTTCTGCTCCTTAATTATTATCTTGATTGAATCTGAATGACCTTGTTGGTAACTATTATCATAACTCATTAGCAGCAGGTGGAAGCTACAAATTGATCGTAATCGCGAGTGTATTCACCACCAGAAGAACAAACTCTTTTGCAGTAATTATTAAATATACCTAAATCTTAACAACAATAGGGCAATCTATAGATTTAAAACATGTTTATAAAATTATTTTTCTATTCTCAGACCATACAGGCAGATTCTGATTGGTCAGAATGTTAAACTGGCAATAAAGCAGAGAATTGGCGACCTTAATGACCCCCTTTTGTCATGAAATAGATACAAGATATGTACAAATTCCTTCTGCTTTCACATTCAGAATACACACCATTGCATTGTGTGGTACCATCTATGTGATAAATGAGACAGATTTCAAACAGATCTAGCAACTCAAGGCTGGGCATCCATGAAGTGCTATGCATCATCAACAAGAACAGAATTGTACTCGAATCTTCAACATATTCCCCATTCAATCAATACCAACATGTCAGGGGATCAACTCTGGATCAATGGAGAGTGCAGGAGGGCATGCCAGGAGCAGCACTAGGCATGCCTAAAAATGAGGTGTCAACGTGGTGAAACATCCCAAACAGGACTACTTGCATGCTAAACAGCATATGCAACAAGTGATAGACAGAGCTAAGCGATCCACAACCAACAGGGTCAGATCTAAGATCTGTAGACCTGGCACATTCATTTTGTGAAGGATGGTGAAGAATTAAACAACTCACTGAGGAAGGAGGCTCCAAAAATATCCCCTTCTTCAATGATGGAACAACAGATAAGGCTGAAACATTCAAAGCCATCTTCAGCCAGAAGTACCAAATGGATAATCTATTTCATCCTCCTCTGGTGTCCTCAGAATCCCAGATACAATTCTACAGCCAATTCAATTCCATAATGTAATATGAAGAAACAGTTGGAGGCAATGAATACTGCAAGGACCATTGACCCTGACAATATTCCGGCAATAATACTCAAGAATTGTGCTCCAGAAACTGCAATTCCCCCAGCCAAGCTCTTCCAAGACAGTTTTAACACTGGCATTTACTCAACAATGTGGAAAATTACCTAAGTATATCCTGTGCACAAAAAGCAGGACAAATCCAACCCGGCCAGTTACCACCCTATCAATCTACTCTGGATCATCAGTAAAGTGATGGAAGATGTCATCAACAGTGCTATCAAGCAGCACCTGCTCAGTGATGCTCAGTTTAGGTTCTGCCAGGGCCACTCAGCTCCTGACCTCATTATAGCCTTGGTTCAAACATGGACAAAAGAGTTGAATTCCAGGGGAGAAGAGAGAGTGACAGCCCTTGACATTAGGATGTATTCAATCGAGTATGGCATCAAGGAACCCTAGCAAAGCTGTAATCAGTGGAGGCAAATTCTCTGCTTGTTGGATTCATACCTGGCACATAGGAAGATAGGTATGGTTTTTGGATGAATGTAGATTTCTCCAGCTTCCTCATTTCCCCTCCCCCCACCTTATCTCAGTCCCAAACCCCAGATTCAGCACTGCCCTCTTGATCTGCAATCTTCTTCCCGACCTCTCCGCCCCCACCCCTCTCCGGCCTATCACCCTCACCCTCACCCTCACCTCCTTCTACCTATCATATTCCCAGCGCCCCTCCCCCAAATTCCCCTCCCCCTCAACCTTTTATCTCAGCCACTTGGCACACCAGCCTCATTACTGAAGAAGGGCTTATGCCTGAACGTCGATTCTCCTGCTCCTCGGATACTGCCTGGCCTGCTGCGCTTTTCCAGCACCACACTTTTCAACTCTGGTCTCCAGCATCTGCAGTCATCGCTTTCTCATGGTTTTTGGAAGGTGTAGTCCCAGCTCGAGGACATAAACTGTAGAAGTTCCTCAGGCACATCTAGGCACAACCATAATCAAGTTTTTCCTCATGCTTTCACAGGATTTGCACATCGATAGTTGGGCCAGCATTTATTGCCCATCCATAATCACCCAAAGGGCAGTTAAGCGTTAACCACATTGCTGTGGGTCTGGAGTCACATGTAGGTCAGACCAGATAAGAATGGCAGCTTCCTTCCCGAAAGAACATTAATGTCAATCAACAGGGGTGGTATAGTGGCTCAGTGGTTAGCACTGCTGCCTTACAGGTCAAGGGACCCGGATTCAATTCCAGCTTCAGGCAACTATCTGTGTGGAGTTTGCACATTCTCCCTATGTCTGCGTGGGGTTGCTCTGGTTTCCTCCCACAGTCCAAAGATGTGCAGGTTAGGTGAATTAGCCATGCTAAATTGGTCATAGTGTTCAGGGATGTGTAGGTTAGGTGCATAAGCCAGGGATAATGTGGAGTACTACGGTAGGGGAATGAGTCTGGGTGGGATACTCTTCAGAGGTTGGTGTGGACATGTTGGGCCAAATGGCCTGTTTCCACACTGTAGAAATTCTATGAAGCAATGGATTCGTGGTCATCATTGGACACTTTATTACAGATTTTTAAAAATTCAAATGCCACCATCTGTCATGCTGAGATTCAAACCTGAGTCCCAGAAACATTACCTGGCTGTCTGGATTAATAGTTTAGTGAGAGACAAGGCAATCACCTCTCCTCCTGCTTCATTACCGACCTTCCCTCCATCATCAGGCCAGAAGTGGGAATGCTTGCTGATGATTACACAATGTTCGGCACTATTTGTGACTCCTCAGATACTGAAGTAGTCCGTGTTCAAATGCAACAAGATCTCGAAGCTATCTAGGCTTGAGCTGAAATGTGACAAGTAACATTCGCAACACACAAATGCCAGGCAATATCCTTCTCCAACATGCGACAATCTGACCACCACTCCTTGACATTCAGTGGTGTTACCATCACTGAATCTCCCACTATCAACATCCTGGAGTTTATCATTGACCAGAAACCTGGTGCAAGATGGAGCAACAGCGCTGCGTTCGACCTCATGGTCTGGGGCTTGACGGCCTCCATCTGCTTTTGTTGTTTCTTTTCTTTCCTTTTGCTTTTTTATCTCTTTCATTTCCAGGCCTTTTATGGCAGCGGCCATAAGTCAGAGCGGGGCTGAAGTGTTTGAGGGATGTCCCCCGACATCTGTGGCATTGAGAGCAGGAAGCCTGAGGTTTCCCAGAGAGTGGGCCAAAGTGGAGGAGACCAAGTGTTTGTAGGGCGTACACTTATGAAAGACTGTTGAACTTTTACCTTTATTCCTTTATTTTTCCCCGTAAGATGAGGAAGCTTTGTAATGTTAAATTTTAACTTTATTTTTCTACTCGTACTAAGAACAATGGTAATGCTTTACGTTTAACGTTTAACTGTTTTTCTACTTGTTTTGTACCTGGGTACCTTCATACCTAACATGTGTGGTGACATTGTACACTTTTCACTATACTCCTGTACTTCTGCAGTTCTGTACACATGACAATAAAGTTTAAATCATGCTCGCCTGGACTCACCACATAAACACAGTAGTTACAAGAGCAGGTCAGAGGCTAGGGTTACTGCAGTGAGTAATTCACCTCCTGTCTCCCCAAAGCCTGACCACCATCTACAAGGCACATGTCAGAACCGTGATGGAGTACTCCCCACCTGCCTGGATGAATGCAGCCAAAACCACTCAAGAAGCTTGACACCATCCAGTGCAAAAGATCCAGTACAAAGCAACCCATTTGATTGGCACCACAAATACAAGCATTTAGTCATCCAACACCAACAATTATTTGCAGCAGTCTGTTCTAACTACAAGATGCATGGCAGAAAAATAATGAAAAGCTCTCAGATAGCAGTTTCCAAACCCACAGCCACTTCCGTCGTGAAGAACCAAAACAGCAGATACATGGGAGCATCACCACCAGCAAGTTCCCCTCCAAGCCATTCACCATCTTGACTTGGGAATATATTACTGCTCCTTTACTGTCGTTGGGTAAAATCCTGGAATTCCCTCTCTAAGCGCATTGTGGGTCAACCTACAGTATGTGAACTGCAGCATTTCAAGAAGGTAGTTCACCACCAACTTCTCATGGGCAACTAGGGACAGACAATAAATGCTGGTGAGCCAACAACAGCCATGTCCCATAAGTGAATTTAAAATAATGAAATCCTGTGTATTTATGCGGCTTTTAGCAAACACAAATGCATCAGGTTGCAAACTAATATTGACAACTTACTGTTCTTACTGCACCTCCATACCACTGGTGGCCCAAGCAAACAACACCCTTTTTTCATATTTTATTTGAGCCCTTTTCTTTTCAAGTCTATGTCTAGCATCCAAATTCAATGTGTGCATGACAAAAAGCCTTCAACTTCCTGTATCTTTCTTGTGATGTTTAGTTTCAAGTCACCTTGGACTGCTAAGAAAAATTCAAGTTCTGTGAAAGAGACTCAGTGCCACTCCGTACTCCCATCAAAGCTCACTTGCATGAATATTCACTGCCACAAGCACAAAATCGGTTGCATGTGGTGATATTAGATAATAATTACAACATAATTGGTCCAACAGGTCCTGCATGTAAGGCTTTCTTTAAATCCGAGCTGGAAGCATTTGGTGTCCTAAAGAAAATTCTCTGAGCTGATGTAATTAGTAGAGTCCTACTGAGAGAAAACAGATAATTCAGGCTGAGATGTTCCATCAATAAATGAAATCTCCCCCTTCAGCCTTAACAATGTCCTTTGATCAATTGAGGTGCTTTCCAAAGTCCTTCACAAGTTTCCTCTCACATTACTCGGCTTCTATTTAGCTTTGCCTGAGTTTATACGTAGTATTGTGAATAGTGGTCTGAAAGAGGTAACTTCAGAGTATAAATTAGAATTGACTTTTCTCAGTGGTATCTGTAGTGATTCAAGGTAAAGTTCAAAATAACTTTTTTAAAAAAGTAAAGTTGCCATAGCCTTACCAGACCATAGGGCTGCTCTCTCATTAGAGAGAAATGGCCTTGTGGTAGTTTGACCTGAGGGAGGTTGAGAATGAGAGTCCTTCATGGTAGCCTTAGGAATTGAGCCCATGTTGGTGACATCATTCTGAATCTTTAACCAGCCCCTCTCAAGCTTATCCCTAAAGACAAAACTCAGTCCTATTGTTTGAGTTCCATTCACTAACCCACATAAACTGAAGACATTGAAGTTATGAAGAAGCTGTTTTTATTTAATTTTCTCCACTACGGTATTACTATATTCTTCGTTATTTTATAAGGCACTGTTTGCACATTTTAACTCATAGTTAAATTACAATTTGTGATTCTTTTATGTGAGAAACAGAACTCACTCACAAATCAGCCTGAGACAAAGCCTTGGAAACAAGAACAATTTATTACGGCCTTGCAAGTACCGGACGCTTCTGCAATCAAGCAAAAATGCGCGCGAAAACAGAGCATGTTAGCATTCTTATTCAGTTTGCAAGTTGCGGAATCACGCCTCCCTTTTCCCATCCCCTGCTGCTTCTTTTTGTGGTCAGCTACAACCCTTCATAGTTATTTCCTAGCTTAGAACTATTTTCTTTAAAAGACCCTCTATATTCATTAAAGTCTTAGCCTTAAGTATGCTACATGCTACATGCTACAAGAATTCCGCGACCGTTTGTATAATGTTCCCCTTCCCCTCCCTCCACAACACCCCCTCCCCCACCTGCAGAAACTACATTTCTTATCTCCCACAGTTCCCCCTTTTTCTTTTTCTCTAACTGGTGTTTCTGCACTTATTAAGTCTCCTTTAATTCATTTTCTTAGGTTCTGCCCTCTTACGCCTTTTGGTGATGAGGTTCACAATCCTACATTTTACATTTGTGTTGTTCGTCCCTCGAACTCTAGAAGCATTCTTTGACTTTCTCTTTGTTGCATATCATCTGCTGATTGTAAAAGCATCTGATGATTTATTTGGGTTCCTTCCCCAAGGGATGTCATCAGTCGGCTCATTACCCATTATAGGACATTGAACCCTACCACCAGACCCACTAATATCAATAATCCATAGATAGCTAGATTGACTAACCACTTTCCCCAACCAGTCAATGCCCAATTCCCCCATTCCCATCCTTTTTCGTTCCAGTACCGATTACCGGCCTCCCTTATCTTGGCGTTTTTTTCTCGCACATGTTTGGAGTTATCAATAATATTAGAGGAGACCTCAGGTATGTATGTACAACATTCCTCTCCAATTAGTGCACAGGTACCACCCTTCTCTGCCAGAATATAGTCCAGAGCCATCCTGTTCTGAAGAGTCATTAGCCTAGTGGCAATCATTTCGGTCGTTATGGCTGCTACTTGGGATTGGGTTTTGGCCAACACATCGGCAGTATTGTTGGCCAACTCTTCCAGGGAAGCCGCCAACATTTGCATTTCTACTCCTGCTCGAGCGGTCCCATACATACGTATCAAAGTCCAGAGGAGGCGATCTCCTTCGGTTACTTTCCGGGTTACTCGCCTTCCTCCCTGTTTATTCCGAGGTATTTTTGGGCTCTCTTTAACAGCCTCAAGTGGGGAATTATATAGGCGAGGTAGCAGCAGCCACTCCAACCTTTCTGGTTTTGGGATAGTGTCTGAACTGGATGGTCCCAGTACCCATTCCCGTTACATCCGCCACTCCAAACGTACTTCTCGCCGGGGATAAATGGGTAGGCCTTTAAGTCACACACCCAATATGTCCCATTCAATACTTGGGGAATGGTTATGGGAGTAGCTTGGCTGGTGTGGACACAAGATGATTTTCCTAATCGGAAGGATGCGGTATTATTCTGATTACAGAAACAAGTGGTATTTACTGCTCCTTTCGGTGGGGAAACTCTAAGGCCATTGATAGCACCCAGAGTTTTCAGAGCTGGTCGAGGGAACCATCCTGCAAAATTATAATTATCCCTGTCAGATCTCCATTTTGTATTGTTTGAGCCTGAGTCAAATTGTTGTACATCGTACACTTCTCTTTTGGTAAGTGGTATTACCGTGAGAGGAATTCCGGATTTCCCATAGTGTGGGATCTCCGCACATACCCAACAGTCGGTATGCTCCTTTAGTTTAGCATAATTCTGACATAAAGCGGTAAAATGATTTTTCCCACCCCCCTTGGCAGCTAGTGCCAATATTATCGTGACAATATAAAGCTGACCACTCATTTCAGCTCACAACCCTATTGTCTATTCCCTAACCCTTTATATGCCAGGAAGGAATGAGTCCATGCAACACTTACAGTTGTTTTGGGATACAGTTTTTTTAACTAATATTTAATAGTCTCTTATCTCAGTTCATTCTTTTTGCTCAGCTTGATTTTCAGGGGGTTGTCTGTAAGATGTGCTTGCCACTCTGCCGGATAGGAAGGAGCATCCACCGGGCCCTTAACATGAGTGTGATGACTCCACCCTTTTTCAGCAGTTCGGACGGCTGTTTCAGTAGTCAGGAGGGTTAGGAATGGTCCCTCCCAGCTTGGCTGCAGTTTGGTTTCTTTCTAGGTCTTTATCAGGACCCAATCACACGGTCATATCCGATGTACTGCGAACTCAAGTGGAGGTGTCTGGGTCAACAGACACTTCTTCCTAAGGACAGATAAAGAAGAGCCAAGCGCTACAATATAGTTCTTTAAAAACTTATCATTGAACTCTACAGTTGGTAATTGTCCTGTCACTTCCTCATCATTTCCTCTAATTAGGGTTGGCTCAAAAATAGGCACCAAGAATTCTTCGCCTTTTACTCCGCAAACCTTGAGATTCTTGTTAGTCAATTTAACACCGGTAGGTTTAAAACTTAGGGATGATCATGCCGCTCCCGTGTCCACCAAAAATACTGCCTCTTCCCCTTCAGGTCCCACCTTTACATTTATCAAGAGTTCCCGGTGGGTCTCAAGAGGAATGAACCCCTGACTCCCCTAATCTTCATCTAAGGTCATTAGGGAAATGGCTTCCTTTTCTCGTGCTAATTCCGGGTATTCCCATTTAAAATACCCCACTTTCCCGCAATGGTGACACCCTGCCTGTTGCCTCCTTTCCCGGGTATCTGACCCTTGTCTTTCGTGTCCTCCCCTACCCTTCCTGTTATCCCCTGATCCCATTCTCCTTTTTGTTATTTCTTCTACTGCCTCCACCATCATTTTGGCTTTCTGTTTCTGCTTCTCGTCTTCCCTTTTCACATACACTTTCCGTGCCTCACAAAACAGTTCTTCCATCTGGCTTTCACTCCATCCATCTAATTTCTGTAAGTTCTTTTGTATGTTCGGCCATGATTTAGTTACAAACTGGACCTTTAAGAGTCCCTGTGCTATCGGATTATCGGTATCCGTTCCTGAATACTTCCTTGTGGCCTCCTTGAGCCTTTTAAGAAATGCAAAAG
>NC_057711.1:18916088-18949280 GCF_004010195.1 Chiloscyllium plagiosum | reverse complement strand
TGCTAGCAAACCTACCCCCCAGGATATTGGTGCCCTTCTGGTTCAGGTGCAGCCCGTCCTGTTTGTACAGGTCCCACCTTCCCCAGAATGCAGTCCAATTGTCCAAATATCTGAAGCCCTCCCTCCTACACCAGCCTTGCAGCCACGTGTTCAACTGCACTCTCTCCCTATTCTTTGCCTCACTGTCACGTGGTGCCGGCAACAACCCAGAGATGACGACTCAGGCTGGAAGCTAAAAGCTAGGACAGACAAACTCCTTGAGCTCTTGAATGACCTCCCCACCCCTCTTTCTACCTATGTCATTGGTGCCAATGTGTACCACGACTTCTGGCTGCACACCCTCCCCCTTAAGGATTCTGAAGACACGGTCTGAGACGTCTCGGACCCTAGCACCCGGGAGGCAACAAACCATCCGAGAGTCTCGCCCATGTCCACAGAACCGCCTGTCCGTCCCTCTAACTAGAGAGTCCCCTATAACTAGCGCTCTCCTCCTCTCCCCCTTTCCCTTCTGAGTCTCAGAGCCACAGACCGCTTCACTGCAGCTTACACCTGCAACGCTGTCCCCCCCAACAGTTTCCAAAGCTGTATACTTATTTTTTAGGGGAACGACCACAGGGGAACCCTGCACTGCCTGCTTCTTCCCCTTCCCACCTCTAACTGTTACCCAGCTACCTCTGTTCTCAAATACTAATCACTTACCTTCCCGCCCAGCTATGCGCTCCAACCTCACTTCCGCTGCTCCCACTCAAATGACCGTTGGTGATTAGAGGGTGAGTATTTATACTCACAGTTCTCCTTTCCGGCTGCCCCTCTGATTGCCGTCACTTCCTCTGCTGCTCCCGCTCTTTTTGTGAAGAGAGAAAAAAAAACACCGCTGCCCGCTACAGGTAAGTAATTTTGAAACAAACTGTCTTACCTTAGCTGTAGTCTCCCGGGTTCGCCTTTACTCGGCCGCTGCTCCCACTCAAAAAAGAAATCAGATTCAAAACAGTAGAAATCAGATTCAAAACAGTCCCGGATCTCAAGCTCCAGGGAACAAAGCACAAACATTCAATCACCAACAAACAAATGTGCATTCAAACCGAATCACAAAGGGTTAAACTTTTTACTAGCTGTATAGCTCTTTCTCTCTCTCTCTCTCACTCACACACAGACACCGTATCTCACAGACACTTTGAGCTTCCCGCAACAATTCCTCTAGCTTTTGAATATTTCTCTAGACGTCTGGCCATACATTAGTTATGAAGTGCACCCTCAGTAGCCCTTCAGCTACTAGCCCTTCTGACACGGGCTGTTTTCCATTGTCATATGCTTTATTTTATATATCGCCAATTCCCGTACTTTCGTACATCCTGACCACCAAGGCAATACTTAAAGGTCTCTTTTCTTACCTTGGTCTGTGCACAGAGTTACCTGGTCGTTTCAGTGCGCCCCGACCCGCAGCAATTCCTGCAGCAAATACCGCTGCCCCCATTTGCCCAGATATATCCTTTAAGACCTTTCCCTACCCGGATCTTGTGCACAAGAGTTGCCCGACCGAACCCGCCGCGTCCGCCCGCCTTGTTTCCAGGGTCTCCCAGTCCGGATCGTACTCGCCCAAACCGCGAACGACAAGCAAGGGGGTCGGAGATCACCAAAATTGGCGAGGTGCACCTCCCCCGTCATCCCAAGAGTGTCGAGCGGTCGGAGTTTTGGATCCCGGAACGAGGCCCCCTATTGTGAGAAACAGAACTCACTCACAAATCAGCCTGAGACAAAACCTTGGAAACAAGAACAATTTATTATGGCCTTGCAAGTACCGGACACCTCTGCAATCAAGCAGAAATGCACGCAAAAACAGAGCATGTTAGCTTTCTTATTCAGTTTGCAAGTTGCGGAATCACGTCTCCCTTTTCCCATCCTATCATAAGCCGCTAAACCTCACTTGTTTTTTTTCTCTAGTTATTTTCTTATCTGGCCATCCTGCTGTCCTTGTATGTCTGCATTCTTTGTTCCTTGTTTGTTACAGCTTGTTCTTTTATCCAGTTTCTCTTATCATACTATAAGTTTTATTGTGAAATGCCCCTGCTGCTTCTTTTTGTGGTCAGCTACAACCTTTCATAGTTATTTCCTAGCTTAAAACTATTTTCTTTAAAAGACCCTCTATATTCATTAAAGTCTTAGCCTTAAGTATGCTACATGCTACATGCTACATGCTACAAGAATTCCCCGACCGTTTGTATAATGTTCCCCTTCTCCTCCCTCCACAACACCCCCTCCCCCACCTGCAGAAACTACACTTCTAATCTCCCACAATTTACAATTGCAGATCCTAGATAAACTATTTATTTTCCAATATTTTGGGACTATCATTCAACATAATTAAAATCGAAGAATACAGAGGAATCCATTGTGATATTGGGTTAATGGTTTTCATAAAACGTAACTGTTACAGTCTCCATAGAGATTGATTACTTCACAAAGAAAGGACTCCCAATGACATCAATGGAAAGAAAGCTGCTGGATAAAGTCTCACTTTTAAAACATTTCCTACCAACTAAAATTGACGTAATTCAAACAATAATTAAAATTTAAGGTAGGTTTCACTTTAAATATAGGTAAAATTACCATTGTTACACCAGGCCATAGGGCTGCACTCCCATGAGAGAGAGACAACAAGTGGGGCTTAACCTAGGGTCACCATACCACAGGCAAGAAGAGGTTGGGAAGGGGAGTCCTTTATGGTACACAAGTTGAATTCACACTGTTGGCATCATAAACCAGTTGTCTAGCCAACAAAGCTAATTAACTCTTCATTTTAAATAGTTGATACAAAAAGAATATACTTCATGTAGTTACAAAGACTCAAATTACATCCCACATAAATGTTATGGTATGTATTCTTATAGTCTTTGTAACTTAATCTCTGTTTTGAGGGACTTCTCACTTCCTGTCCAATCATCTCCCTGCAAGTCACATTCACCAACTGCTTTACAATGTCTGAAGTGCCTGGGTATAGGCGGCACAGTGGCTAGCATTGCTGCCTCACAGCACCAGAGACCTGGGTTCAATTCCCCCCTCAGGCATCTGACTGTGTAGAGTTTGCACATTCTCCCCGTGTCTGCGGGGGTTTCCTCTGGGTGCTCCGGTTTCCTCCCACAATCCAAAAATGTGCAGGTTAGGTGAATTGGCCATGCTAAATTGTCCGTAGTGTTAGGTGAAGGGGTAAATGTAGGGGAATGAGTCTGGGTGGGTTGCTCTTCGGAGGGTCGATGTGGACTTGTTGGGCCGAAGGGCCTGTTTCCACACTGTAAGTAGTCTTAACATGTATTGTCACTACTGACAAGGTGCATGTCTATAAACTCTTCCCATTCAAATCATGGCAGTTTCATCTGTTTTGATGATGCTATCTTCCACAGTAATGCTCCTAAAATACCTTCCTTTATCATCAGCTGAGGAAGTTCTCATAGTGCTCAACAGCACTCTCCACCATGTTCACTCTCCCTTTCATATCCTTCTGCTCTCATCTCTCATCCCTCCCTACTATAATAGGTTACCTTTTCCTTACTGTTCATTTTCCACATTCAAAGGATCGTCCCCCACCATCTCACTGGAATGATGCTACCACCACCCCTCTAAGCATAGTTCAAAGTGATTTATGCTTTCATAAGGTTAATAAATTTTAAAACAATCCATAAAGGGTATGGATTATCCCCAGACCCACATGACATCCTCCTTTGTTCTGCCACAACCTTTGTACAGTTGGTTAAACAAATTGTAAACAAAGGAAATCATCTCAATCCTCAGCACCAAAATATAAACACCTCTGTATGTGGAAAGGCAATTTCTTTAATATGGAAAAGTTTTCACCTTATATTGAGACAGAACATTACTGGTGAGTTGGCTGGAAATTGTTGTTCTGAAGTGGGATTTGATTGAATTAGAATGTTAGCTGTTTTTCACTGGTGTGTTAATTAGATTTCATTGTAAAGTGCTGTTGCTGATGAGATCGTTTCCATTTGGTGCGATTTATTGCCTTATGTCCATGCTTTAAAATGGACATTACTAGATAGCAATGTTTCTTTTAACTAGAAGATCACTCTGTGGAAAACGAGTGCCTGATTCAGAGGGAACAGCAGGCCATTTGTTCTGAGGAGTAGTGGGACCCAGGAGGTAATAAGTTTATAAATTCCATGACCCTGGTAATGGCAGACAGTCAATCTGGTAATGATAGTGACAGAGAAAGAGAGAGCTCTGTCAGTGAATTGTGATGCTTTGTATTATGGAGAAATCAATTCAAGTATTTGCTGATCAGATCTGTGTGAGGGAATGAGGGGAAATCAGATGTTTCAGAACTACAAACACAAACAAGAGAGAAACAAACCAACATTGGCACCAATTTTAGAAAGTCACAGTGTAAACGAAGGACTACATTTTTAGTGTTCACAAATTAAGAACTTGCACTTATAGAAAGCATTTCAAGGTCTCAGGGCATCTGAAATTTCCTTACCACCTATAGAACATTTTTCAGCCTCGGGCAGCATGGTGGCCCAGTAGTTAGCACTGCTGCCTCACAGCTCCAGAAATCCGGGTTTGATTCCAGCCTCGGATCACTGTCTGTATGGAGTTTGCACATTCTCCCTGTGTCTGCATGGGTTTCCGCTGGGTGTTCCTGTTTCCTCCCATTGTCCATAAATGTGCAGGTAAGGTCAATTGGCCATGCTAAATTAACCATAGTGTGCAGGCTTGGTGGGGTTAGCAATGGAGGAATGTAGGGGGTGGATCTGGGTGGGATGCTCTTTGGAGAGTCAGTATGGACTTGAAGGGCCGACTGGCCTGCTTCCACACTGTAGGGATTCTATTAAATCTATTCTACTTACTGTTGTAAAGTTGGAAACACTGCAGCCAAGTTGTGTGTTGAGCAAGCTCGCCAAACAGCAATGTGATAATGGGCTGATGGTGGTTTTCTTTTTAGTGAGAGCACTTGAGGAAAAGGCATTTGAGATAACACTCTCTTATTCCAAATATTTACCCCAGATCTTCCACATCGACCTCAGGCCGATTTTTGGAATGGAGCTCAACCTAAGGACTCCACACTTTTGCTGTTGTGACTGTGCTAACAACCAAGCTGTGAGTGATGTTTTAATGTTTGCTCAAGAGCAGGAATGTATTGTTGAGACTTTAAGACTCTGGCCAGACTGCGTTTGGAATACTGTGAGCAGTTTTGGGCCCCGTATCTAAGAAGGGATGTGCCAACATTGGGTGGGATCCAGAGGAGATTTACAAGAATGATCCCAGGGATGAAGGATTTGTCATATGAGGAACAGTTGAGGACTCTGGGTCTGTACTCAATGGAGTTTAGAAGGATGAGGGAGTATCTGATTGAAACTTACAGAATACTGAAAGGCCTGTATAGAGTGGAAGTGGAGAAGATGTTTCCACTAGTAGGAGAGACTAAGATCCATGGGCACACCCTCAGAGTGAAAGGACAATCGTTTAGAACCCTTTAGATGAGGAGGAATTTCTTCAGCCATAAGGTGGTTAATCTGTGGAAGGCTGTGGACGCCAAGTCATTGAATGTGTTTTAGGCCGAGATAGATAGTTCTTGATAGGTAAGGAGATCAAGGGTTACAGTAAGAAAGCAGGTGAATTGGGGTTGAAAAACATATAGGTCATGATTGAAAATCAGAGCAGATTCAATGGGATGAATGGCCTAATTCTGCACCTGTATCTTAAGGTCCTATGGAGTAGTGAAAATCAGCAACTTTATCTTTTACCACTTATCTGATCACATTTAAGTAAATGGATCCTCAGCAGAATAATCAAACTGATCCCAATGTTTGCCCCATTGTCATGATTAGCCTGACACTATTGCCACTGCAGTAGCCATTGTACACTTCATTGGTGAGTACCAGTTTAGATAATAACAGCCTGCTGTCTATTTGCTGTTCCAAACTAATACAGTTCACTTAATGAACTGTCATTCCTGCTCCAGATGTTAACTAATTCTATCTTTCATAATTACAGCCAATGTCTTTGACAAATGGTGTGATAAATAATGTTTTATTTTTTTAATCATATCCCACATGTAAGGCTTCTTCAGACAAGTGCACTTAGCCCTGACTCTCACACTTGCCTTTATGAATAATTTGAAGGACAATATCAGTGATTTATTTTGTGTCAATCATTGAATGTTTAATCACAAACTCAAAGGTAAACTATGATCTATTACTGCTGTTAAATTCAGATGCAATTGGAAAGCACTCTACGAATGTCATTTAATTATAACTTCAATCACAAATGTTTTCTTCTTTATCATATTTTCAGGTTTCCTGCCTTGTAATCAAACCAATATAGTGCTAGTGCCATCTAGAGACAAAAATATGCTCAGTGACCAGCAAAGATTGGCATTCCCTACAACAACATGCATGTACATTGCACCTTAAACATAATAAAACCATCCCAAGGTATATCACAAGAACATTATTAATGATTTCATTAACACTGAATTATATAAAGAGGGAACAAAAACAGAAATTGCTGGACAAACTTAGCAGGTCTGGCTGTATGTGTGGAGAGAAAGCAGAGTTAATGTTTCAGTCCAGCAACCCTTCTTCAAAACCTGTGTCACATTCTTAGTTACAGATTGCCATTCTGAAAATATACCATTCACCTAAATCTCAATCTTCTCTGAGTTAGCCAATCCTATAAATGCAAATATACTATTTGTAACATCATGGGATGTTCTCTTATGAAGTAGCGCAATGTGACCTACCTTGCCAAAATCTGAAAATCCAAATATATTACATCCACTGCATGTCCTTTATCTATTGCCTTCTCAAAGAATTCTATTGAATTTGTTAGACATGATTTCCTTGTTATGAAATCATGCTGACTCTGCTTGGTGCTATTGTGTAATGCTCTGCTGTTATACCCTTTATAACAGACTCTATAATGTTTTTCCAATGACAAACATTCAACTAACTGACCTATAATTACCTTTTTGTGTCTCAGTTGTAAATAACTGTGATATGGGAAACATGATATTGAAAGAATAAAGAAAGGCACAGAGTCAATGGGCCAAAGGGCCTTTATTCTGTGCTATTGATCTCTATGACTCTAAGATATGTTTTATGGCTCCTGATTTATATATATATTATATATATATATATATATATATATAAATGTTACATCACAAGCACTTCAGTTCTAGGGTAGATGTTAAGCTTTCCGGTTTAAAAGTGTAGCATGTTTTCACTAACATTTCATGCTTCAAGCGTCCAAAGTTAAGATGCCTTCACGTCCCATGCTGTAAAACAGTGACAATATCTTAAGCATGTTTCTTAAAGGTACACAATAGTGAGACATAAATCTTTCAAAATTCTTGTAAATCTTTAGCAGATACATCACTGGTGGCATTGAATTTTGAATATTTTGAAGTTGAAGTTTCAAAACCAGGAGAAGGACTAACATTTCCATTTCAAACACACAATGAGTTCTGAATAAGGGTCATGTTGGAGTTAAAACTTTAATTCTGTTTCTCTCACCACAGATTTGCTGAATTTCTCCAGCATTCTCCAGACAAATACCACTTATCCTATCACAGTTAAGTGAATGGGTGCATAGCAGAATGGTCAAACTGACTCGAATGTTTGTCACATTGTTAGCCTGATACCATCACCACCACAGTCACCATTATTCTCTGCATTGGCAAACACCAGTTCGATATAGCAATGTGCTGTTTAATTGCTTCTTCAGACTCATGCAGTTCACTTAATACCTTGAGATATTGTGCGTTAGGTATCTTTACTAACTTACTCACCAGCTCGCTATATTTATTAATACTGCTTCCCCATTCATTCATTCATCCTACTGTTTACTGTACTGCATTTTCATTCATTCGTTCATAAAACCACATTTTTGTTGTGCATTTAACTATTGCAAGATAAAAAACATTACTTCCAAACCCTTTACTGCTCATTCATACCTTTAACCTCTATCGACCCTATTTACATCAAAAGTTACCTCTGAATGAATATCAAAGACTACTACTTCAGAAACAATACACTCACCGCCACAGTGTCACCATGACTCACCCGAAACTATGGAAAGATTAGAATAATAATCAGCCCTTACCAACCACCTCTCAGGACCTGAATAGTTTGCAGAATATTAAACAGTTGCCCCAACCAGTATGGTAGTCCTGATTTGGAGATGCCAGTGTTGGACTGGAGTGAAAGACTGAGGCACTTGGGGCTGTTTTCACTAGAGAAAAGAAGGTTTAGGGGTGACTTGATTGAGGTGTACAAGATGATTAGGGGGTTAGATAGGGTCGACAGTATGAACCTTTTCCCGCGTATTGAGTCGGGTATTACAAGGGGGCATAGCTTTAAATTAAGGGGGGGTAGATATAGGACTGATGTTAGGGGTAGGTTCTTCACTCAGCGAGTCGTTAGTTCATGGAATGCCCTGCCAGTAACAGTGGTGGACTCTCCCTCTTTATGGGCATTTAAGAGGGCATTGGATAGGTATATGGAGGATAGTGGGTTAGTGTAGTTTAGGTGGGCTTGGATCGGCGCAACATCGAGGGCCCAAGGGCCTGTACTGCGCTGTATTCTTCTATGTTCTATGTTCTATGTTCTATGAACAAAGTTAAAAATCACACGATGCCAGGTTGTAGTCCAACTGGTTTATTTGGAAGCACTGTCTTTCAGAACACTGCTCCTTCGTCAGATGGTTGTGATGAAGAAGCAGAACTTTCAAAAGCTAGTGCTTCCAAATAAACCTGTTGGACTATAACCTGGTGCTGTGTGATTTTTAACTTTGTCCAACCAGTCTGGACTTGTTAAATACATATTAAACAGGTCTGCTAAACTTATTGTCAAAACAGTACTTCCATGAAACTGCATGAATGAATGAAACTCACACTAGCAAATAGTAAACAAATCACATGAGCCAGCTGCAGTAATCAGTTTAATATCCATTATTCTTCTATTACATCAATATACAATTTCTGACTTATTTAGAGCATATAGAACGAGTATTTTTACTAACATTGAAAAGATAAAAGGACTACCACCTCTTAATTATGCAAGCTCAGACCCGCCAGACAATCTAATACCATCAGAAGTGACAACCACTATTTAACAAATGTTAAACCATCTCCTGTTTCCCCAAGATAGAAGTCATGTGACCCTTTGTGTACAACAGATAAAACAATGCATCATCATAGTGATAGAATTTTCATGTACATAAGAATAGGCCACTATAATAACTTTACTTCAGGATTCCATTGTTGCCTTGAACTGTATTATGGTGGTTGCTGAATAAAGTTGAGAGTGTGGTGCTGGTAAAGTACAGCAAGTCAGGCAGCATCTGAGGAGCAGGAGAATTGATGTTTTGGTTAAGAGCCTTTCATCAGGAATGAGGCTTGTGAGCTGAGGGGATGGAGAGATAAATGGGAGGGAATGTAGCCGAGAGTGCAATAGGTAGATGGAGGTAAGGGTAATGGTGATAGGTCGGAGAGGAAGGTGGAGTGGATAGGTGGGAAGGAAGATGGACAGGTAGGACAGGTAATGAGGGTGGTGCCGAGTTGGGAAGGTTGGAACTGGATTAAAGTGGTGTGAGAGGAAATAAGGAAACTGGTGAAACCCACATTGATGCCATGTGGTTGGAGGGTCCTGAGGCGGAAGATGAGGCGTTCTTCCTCCAGGCGTTGGGTGGTAAGTGAGTGGTGATGGTGGGGGCCCAGGACCTGCATGTCCTTGGCGGAGCAGCAGGCAGAGTTGAAATGTTCGGCTATGGGGCGGTAGGATTGATTGGAGCATGTGTCCAGGAGATGTTCAATAAAGCGCTCTGCAAATAGGCGTCCTCTCTCCCCAATGTAGGGGAGACCGTATCGGGAGCAACGGATACAGTGAATGACGTGGAAATGCAGATAAAACTTGCACAGAATTCCCTTCATGTGGTGGGGAGGTTCAGAGAAGATTCATGAGAATGGTCCCAGGGTGAAAATTTGAACATATGAGGACCGTTTTCGGACTTTGAGTTTATTCTTGATGGAGCTTAGAAGGTTGAGGGGAAGGTTAAGGGAACACTTAGAATATTGAATGACCTGGACACAGTAGATGTTGGGAAGATGTTTCTGTTGGTAGGAGTGATGAGGACTCGAGAGCTTAAGCTTAGGGTAAAGGGAAGACCTTTTAGAACAGAGATAAGGAGAAACTTCTTCAGCCAGCAAGTGGTGAATCTATGGAATTCATTTCCACAGAAGGCTTTGGAGGCCAGGTCATTGAGTATATTTAAGACTGAGATAGATAGGTTCTTGAATATCATTGGGCTCAAGGGTTAGAGGGAGAAAGCAGGAGAATGGGGTTGAGAAACTTATCAGCCATGATTGAATGGCAGAGCAGACTCAATGGACTGAATGGCCTAATTTCTGCTCCTATGTCTAATGGTCCTATGATCAGTTCATTTAACACATGAACCACCCGAAGTCTGGAGAAATCGCCCTTCAGGTCACTTTTAAGTTCTTCTCCTCTCATCTTAAAATTATACACACCTAACCCTGGGAAATGACCTTTACTATTCACCTTATCTATGACCCTTGTGATTTAATAAAACTCTGCAAGGTCACCCCTCCTATGTTCCAGTGAACAAAGTCCCAGCCTATCCAGCCCCCTTGAGAAAGCAAATGCAATGTTTACATTCATCTCAAGAAGGCTTTCTTCACTATCGCTGGGTGAAAATCCTGGGATTTCCTTCCTAAGGGTAATGTGAGTCAAGCAACAATATGTGGACTGCAGCAATTCAAAAAGACAGCTCCCCACCACCTTCTCAAGGGAAACTTGAGATGGGCAATAAAGGTTGGCCCAGCCAGCAACCCTCATGTCCCACGAGTTACTAAAAAATACAAGAAAAGGGATATACTGCTGAGGCTGTATAAAGCTCTGGTCAGACCACATTTTGTCTATTGTGAGCAGTTATGGACCCTGTATCTAAGAAAGGATGTGCTAGTGTTGGAGATGTACAGAGGAGATTTACAATAATGATCCCTGGGATGTTGGGTTTGTCATTTGAGAAGCAGCTGAGGATTCTGAGTCTGTACTCCATGAAGATTAGGAAGATGAGGGGGATCTCATTGAAACTGACAGAATATTGAGAGGCCTGGATAGAGTGGATATGGAGATAATTGTTTCCACGAGGAGGCGAGGCTAAGACCCAATAGCACAGCATCAGAATGAAAGGATGACCCTTCAGATTTGAGATGAGAAGGAATTTCTTCAGCCAGAGGGTGTTGAATCAGTGGAACTCATGACTAACAAAGGTCATGGAGGCCATGACAATGAATGTGTTTAAGATGGAGATAGATAGGTTCCTGTTTGATAAGGGGATCAAGTGTTATGAGGTGAAGGGAAGAGAATGGGGTTGAAAAATATATAAGCCATGATCGAATGGCAGAGTAGATTCGATAGGTTGAATGGTCTAATTTTACTTCTATATTTTGTGGTCATTTGGTCTTCTGACATCCTATATCACATGAATATAATATACAAACAGCCAATATTTAACTGGCAACGGGGTAAAGTCCCTACTCAGTGCCATTGAGAGAGCTGAATCAGCACAGAGTTTGGATCAGATTCTGGAGAAGGTCCTTAGTAAGTTCCTCAGTGCAACACCTCTGTTGGTTTTCCTTTCTCTGCTCCGAGTAGAACAGTCTCAAATTTGTAAGCTTTCTTATAAGTGATATGCATGGATTTGACAACCTGCCCGAGAACAAGAGAAAGAAACACAGAATACAGTGCCACATCTTGTTTTATCCATACAAAACTGTTACTTTACATACTGTTGTAGAATCATTTTAAGCTCTGTCATCATCTGACACTATATCTTTTCCATGGGGTCTCAGAGGTAGTCAACCATGTGTTGAATACACCACAGTTGTTAAAGCATTAATTGGTCAAGGTATAAGCAATGAGTCTGACCTTAAACAACCAAACACATAGTCCCTGAGCTCTTAATACTTAACAGCAACTACCAGAGTCCACCTTGAGATGTACATACCCTTATTAGTCAACTACTAATTTGAACGAAAGTGTTTGGCATCCTGATCTGAGATTGCCTATTACTCATAATGGGAATGAAAGGTCAAAAACCTCTGTTTCCCATCCCGTCATTAACATCAAAAGTTTGACTCATCAAAACTCTGGCAAAAGTAGTTATGGAAAATTCACAACTGCATTCCCTCATTTAAAAACTGGCTATAGCTTTAGAAAGGGCAAAGACAGCAAATGAAATGAATTAATTGCATTTTATATTGCTTTCATGATGAGCTTAAAGTATTGCTTATCTTAAACATGCATAGCAAAATATAGCTGTGTTTTCTTCATTGATCTCTCTTTCTGTCAGTGTTTAAGCAATGGTTTATTAAAATTGCATTTCATCCATCACTACTGCCAAAGAAAACCATATTATACTATCTATGGACTTTGTAGCCAGAATAAACTATTATTGTAGGATTTGTGTGGCTGGATGAGGGACAACTGCTTAGCTCCATCAATGCTCCCAGCTCATTAAACCCATTAATGTCACTGAAACTGCATTTATGATTGCTCAACTTACCAAACGTACAAAATAGCTCTGAAAAGAACCTTTTGATCATGAGCAAAACACAATTAATTCTGTACACCTTCCTTTTAACTTTTCAGATGAACTAGCTGATGAATGATGATTAAATCCTAGGATGGTACAGCATAGAAGGGGGTCATTAGGGCTATCATCACAGTGAAAGAGGCATCTAATTAGTTCTAGTTCCTTGCTTTCTTTCCTCATAAGCCAGCAACCTTTTTCAACTTCGATGTTTATTCAGACCCTTGTTGGAAGTTATTATTAAATGTAGTTCAAGCGCTTGCTGAAGGCATTATAATAAAAATGAGAACAATTCCTTGGTATTTTTTGCTACATGTCAGTAATTCTTTTGTTACTTACATTAATTTTGTGTCCTCTCATTACTGAATTTTCTACCACTGGAAACTATTGTTCTTTATTTACATAGTCAACACCTGCAGGGTTTGGGTGACCTCTGTCAAGTCTCCCTTTAATCTTCTCTTCTCTAAGGACAACCACTCTACTTGTTTCTTTAGTTTCCCCACCTCAATAAAATACTTTGACTATGATACTGCTCTAATAAATAAACTTAGTCTCCCAAGGACACAAATTTCTAACTGAAGTCTAAATGAACCAAGGGCTCTTGTCCAAAACATCAATTCTTCTGCTCCTCAGATGCTGCCTGACCTGCTGTGCTTTTCCAGCACTACACTCTCAACTCATTCACCACCTTCCCTCTAAGCTTTATGCTGCTATTTGTAAAACCATGCATCACCCCTCCTGTTCACTTCAAGAGACTTCCCCCCAGCTCTCTCTGCTACTCCAGCCTCATTAAAATTGCATGATTTTGCTTCTATTTTTCTCTCCCATTCTTCCTACATCATGTCACAGTTTACCACTTTGAATTCCATCTGATATGTGTTTCCCATTTTACCATCCCATCTGTATCCTCCTGTTGTCTGCTCTTATCCTACCCACTGTTTATTGCATTAATAGATCTCGAGTGATTGCTAAATTTTAAAATTATGTCAAGGATACCCAAATCCAGCTTCGCAAAGGAAGCAACCATCACAGCGCTAAACACTGGACAACAACTGAATACACATCCTCCAAAATTCAATATTATCAGACCCCACTAGGTATTTTTCCGAATCAAACGTTGTTATGTATCACTGGAAGAAGGTGGGACTTATGGTTTTTAGAGGCAGCGATACAATCACCGCACCACTGGACCCCCTTCTCTGTTTTCTATGCCATTGACATTGTTGCACCTAACTGCAGCAATGGGCTTTAATTTTGTTAGCTATCCATTATATCTTGCTTTCTCATATAAGTTTTGAGACTAACATTCACTTGACCCTTATTAACTCTTTCAAGCTTTTATCAAAGAAATCAATCAAATCAGCCTAACATTTTAAAATGAATTATTTCTCGAAATGTGTGGTTTGCCCATCATATGCCCCTCCCTAATTGTCCTAGAGCTGATTGACTTACTACGTCATTTCAGAGGCAATTGAAAGTCAACCACGTTATTGTGCCTCTGGAGTCATATGCAGGTCTATATAAGGATGACAGATTTCCCTCTCTAAAGGATAGCTGTAAACCACATGGGTTTTCACAACAATGATAATTGTCATGGTTACCATTGCTGGGACTAGCTTTACATTCTAGATCTTTATGGAATTTAAAATTCTACCAGCTGCCAACAGTGACTGGTGCACGAAAGAAGATCCTTTTTAACGTGTGAAAGGATACCAGCTGGAATATATTTACAGATATTTATAAAGTGTTTTTTGCACCATCCAACTCCATCTTGAGTTAGCCTCCTCTAACCTCTTCCTATCTCTCCCTTACCTTTGATGGTTTGCATTGGCCTTAATGGACTTTGCACTGAAATGATCAATTAGAAAACACAGGTGATTTATTAGGACTTAACAGATGGAGAGTAAAAAATACCAAGGGTGATTTGGTGATGGGGAAAAAGAAGTGTTCAGAGGGGTGTAAGAGCATTTCTAAACATATAGAAAGAAAATAACTGACAAGTATTTTCTGGCGGAGAGAATATTCTCCTGGAATTGTGACGGGACTAACAATCTGGAGGCAAAACAGAATGACAAAGGGTCAGTAGTCTCAAAACGTTAACTCTGTTGGGGGGGTGGTGGTGTGGAAGGTACAGTGTATAGTGTCCTTACCTCTGAAGCAGCAGGCCATGGATCAAGTCCCACTTGCTCCAAAGGAGTGTTGTTATGATTGATTAGAAAATATCTAAAGCTACTTAAGATCTAATTGACTAAGGGTTTCTTAACTAACTCAGTTGTGGGCACTCTAGCCTTTGAATCAATGACTATAGATCCCAGTTTGACTGGAGCTGAGCACAATTAGTTAACCTGACATCAGTTCAGAAGTACCTTCTTTGAGATGAGACATTGTACCTTTCTCAAAAATAATTTCATTTGAAAAAGGCAGATTCCCTTCTTTTTATCACATTGTCCCTTGCCAGAGCTGTCTATGTGCAAATTGACCACTATCTTTAATTACAACAATGACTACACTTCACAGAATGCTTTATTGCCTCGAAAGCATGTTGGGTCATGTGATGGTCATGAAAGGTATCATATCAAGGCTTGTCTTTCTTTCAATAGCTACTGGATGATTCTAGAATCACCTGCATGGCACAGATGTTTGAGAAACTCCCAAGGACAGTGAAGGAGAAGATGTTATTTAAATGTCTTCTTTGAATGACTTCTGTGAGTCCCTGAACAGGTGGGACTGAGCAAATGGATGCATGTTGCTGCATTCCTTGGAGTAAGCCCACTCTCACACACTCAGGGCTCTTCACTCCTGTATTCTGTAGCAGAAATAGATCATTGCTTTAATACTAACAAGGGAGGTGATGGCCTAGAGGTATTTTCACTGGACTGTTAATCCAGAACTGAGAATGTGTTGCTGGAAAAGCACAGCAGGTCAGGCAGCATCCAAAGAGCAGGAAAATCGGTGTTTCAGGCCAGAGTCCTTCATCACCTCAGATAATATTCTGGGGACCTGGGTTTGAATCCCTTCACAACAGCTGGTAGAATTTGAATTCAATAAATATCTGGAATTAAGAGTCTCGTGAAACCACACTTGAAATATTGTGTCCAGTTCTGGTCGCCCTACTATAGGAAAGATACAGAGGCTTTGGAGAGGGTGCAAAGAAGGTTTACCAGGATGCTGCCTGGACTGGAGGGCTTGCCTTACGAAGAAAAGTTGAATAAGCTTGGACTTTTCTCTCTGGAGAGAAGGAGGAAGAGAGGAGATCTGATCGAGGTGTACAAAATAATGAGAGAAAAAGATAGAGTCAATAACCAGAGACTTTTCCTAAGGGCAGGATTAACTGGTACGAGAAGTCATAGTTTGAAGATATTAGGAGGAAGGTATAAGGAGACATCAGAGGTAGGTTCTTTATGCAGAGAGTTGTGAATGCATGGAATGCGTTGCCAGCTGTGGTGGTGGAAGCAGAGTCATTGGGGACCTTTAAGCAACTGCTGGACATGCACATGGATAGCAGTGAGTTGAGGGGTGCGTAGGTTAAGTTACTATATTTTACATTAGGATTAAATCTCGGCACAACATTGTGGGCCAAAGGGCCTGTTCTGTGCTGTACATTTCTATGTTCTATGTTCTATGATGACCATGAATCCATTGCCAATAGTCAGGAAAAACCTATCTGGTTCACAAATGTCCTTTAGGGAAGGAGAACTGTTGTTCTTACTTGGCCTGACCTCCATGTGATTCCAGACCCACACCAATGTGATTGACTCTGAACTGCCCTCTGGTAATAATAAATGCTGGCCTAGCCTATGACACCAACATTCTGTGAATGAATTTTAAAAAAGATCATCAGTAAAACTAATAGATCAAATGTCACTGGAAACTGAGGAAAGGATGTTCTAATAGAGACCTGCTGAAATATGTCTCTCTAAACAGTGTAAATAATCAGCAAGTGTTCATTAATTTGCAGCAGTATGATTTCTGGCTGCTATCTGTAGATCAGTATTCAATCAGCCAATCTGACTGAAGTCTAAATTTTCGGATGTTACTTCATCAGGGGAAAGCCAACCTTCAACGGCATCCCCAAAGTTAAACTGGACTCCATTATATTTATTTTTGAATGAGGTTCTTCAGTATGAAGTAGCTCCAGTTATAACTGTAAATTTTCTATCACAGGAGGGGGAGTTGCAGGCTCTGCTGGGGTTCATAACTTTCCAAAGCAAACCATCAAACCAGAAAGTTAAAAAGGATAGATTAGAAAAATATATTACATAAGCCAGTATGCTATGATTGACAACATATCTAAAATTCAATTTATGATCAAATTGCTCTTTAGCTTGCTGAAGGTGTTATAAAATCTAATTATCTGCAGTTGAATAAATAGGAAAATTGGTAATGCGTATAAGTGTGTTGACATGGAAGCAATTATTAGAGGACCAGTCTTAAAGTGATATACACCTGTCCATTATTTCCCAAATTTTGATTTCAGGAGTGACTGTAGTATTTACCTAATTTAATTAGAATTTGATTTCAGCGATTAATGAAAATTAAATTAATATAAATCATGTGAAAATGGCACTTAGCGGAGTGCAAGCCTCGATCGCACAACATAAAGTCTATGCTCATATGATTGCACAACTTGAATATTGAAAAGAGAGCCAAATGTTTCTCTTCTTTCACTGGTAGAGAGGTCGGTTCTGATTGACCAGAGCATTGCCCTCGAGAAAATAACAAGGAGCTTAAGGCTGTCCAAACTCTGAACAATTCAAACAAATACAATGCTCGTCCTTAAGGCTTCCCCTTGCCTGTTTGATTTTTTTGTAAGTTCAATGTCAAAAAAAGAGCTTTTATCTCATTGACAACTCTTCAGGCACATCTAACATTCTGGTCTGAAAGCTCTGCTTAGATTTTGACAACATTGTCAAACTTTACTGCAATTGCAGTCAATCCAGAACAATCAACAGCATTCAGAATAATATTATGATTCTAGCTGATGGCAATACTAAATACATCTGATACCAGAGTGAAACCTAGCTTGATGGATTGTCTTTTGCAGTTTGTTTGGCATGGTAGATAGTCACTGTATATTTTCCTGTGAGGCTACTAATGTTCTGGAACAAAAGAAACCATAGGGCTATTGTACAAAAGAACAGAAAAGCATATGACAATTCAGAAAGAACTTACATTAAACAACAAAACAAAGTTTCAACCAATGTCCCAACAATATCCTTTACAGATACTCAATTCTAATGAATGTTTCCTTATATTTCTTATTTAATAGAATCTTTATAGTTTTGATGGCCTAGACATTTTATCCACAGTGTTGAGGACCAGATTTCCCTTTAAATTCTGATGGTCAAGAGATCTATTTTCTATTCTCAGGGTTTAAATCTATTTTCACTTCTGACGGCATGAAAATGTTTCACAAACTCTCACAGATTGGAAGCTTCACAATCAAGCTTTGTCCTTTTGCTCAGATTAAACCATACTTCTGAATTTGATTCTTCTAAAACTGAATTCATGAAACTAGTTTTCTGTGTATGTCATAAAAGTTCAACTTTAAATACACCTAATCAATTAAACCTCATCCATCAATTCTGAGGAAGGGTCACTTGACCCAAAACATTAACTCTGATTTCTCTCCATAGATGCTACCTGATCTCTGAGCTTTTCCAGCAATTTCTGTTTTTATTCATTAGTTAACATCACAGATGCACTGCTAGACATGTAATATAAGCCACATAACATCTTAGAAACAATTTTTAATTTGTTTAATTATTGTCACATGTACCGAGATACAGTGAAAAGTATTGTTTTGCATGGAGCGTCGGAGGCTGAGGGGTGACCTTATAGAGGCTTACAAAATTATGAGGGGCATGGATAGGCTGGCAGGTGGGACTAGATTGGGTTGGGATATCTGGTCGGCATGGACGGGTTGGACTGAAGGGTCTGTTTCCATGCTGTACATCTCTATGACTCTACAAATCATGCCTTATATAAACACATCAGGATAATAGAACAGAGTGAGGATTATGGTGGAGAATGTGTTATCACCTATTCTCACAAATTGCAGTTTATGGGTCAGGAAGACAAGGATCCAGTTACAGAGGGGGAAGCCAAGACTCATATCGCAGAGTTTAGAGATGAGTTTGTTTGGAATTATGGTGTTGAAGGCAGAGCTGTAGTCAATAAATCGGAGCCTACTTTAAGTATACTTGTTATCCAAATGTTCCAAAGATGAGTTTAGGGCCAGGGAAATGGAGTCTGCCATGGATCTGTTGCAACAGTAGGCAAACTGCAAAGGGATCAAGGCTATCTGGTCAGCTGGAGATGCTGTGAGCCATGAGTGATCTCTCAAGACACTTCACAATTATGGAGGTCAGAGCCACTGGGTGGTAGTCCTTGAGGAGTGATGTATTATTTTTCTTTTGCACCGAGATGATGGTGGTTTGCTTGAAGCAGGTGGAGACTTCAGATCACTGTAAGGAGAGATTAAAGATGTCAGCGAATACTCCTGCCAGCTGGTCAGCACAGGATTTGAGTGCATGGCCAGGGACTGCATTCAGACCAGTTGCTTTCCGTGGGTTCACTGTCAAGAATGCCAATCTAACATCTACTGTGCTGACCATGGATACAGGTGCAACTGAGGCTGTTGGGATAGGTGACATGGTTTCATTGACCTTCAATTCAAAACGAACGTGGAATGTATTGAGTTCATTGGGTAGGAATGAACTGTTGCCCGTGATTCTGTTGGACTTTGCTTTGTTCTCCATTATGTCATATAAGCCTTGCCACAAATGACAAGTGTCTGTGTGGTTAGTCTGGGTCTCAAGCTCAGTTTGGCATTGTCTCTTGGCATCTCTTATGAAGTTTGCACCTGGATTTCCTATATCGGTCAGGATTGCTTGACCTGAATGCTTCAGACCTGGACTTCATTAGGGAGTGGATCTCTCAGTTCATCCATAATTTCTGGCTGAGGAACACCTGAATTAACCTCTTTGGCATGCAGTCCTCTACGCACTTACTGATTAACTCTGTGATGGTAGTAGCATAATTTTTTGGTTAGCTGTGTCGTTCTTGAAGTCCCATAGAAACCCTTTAATAGAGAGAGTGCCATGAAAGTTCGCCAGACTGATTTCCTGATGGAAATTGGTGTCTTGCTTTGTGGGGAGTTCTTTCTGAAGATCCTGCTGGAAGGGGGATGGTGCAGAGGAAGGAACCCCAGGACCAGCATGGAGGACACAAGACCAAACCAAGCTAGCCTTGTTGCCAAGTTTGCCATCCAGGTTAAAACAGTGTCAGCTCTCTAGAAGTATGCACAATATTAAAGGAAGAAGATTGATGTCCTTCTTCACTCCATTAATGTAGTGGCTGCCAACTTCACTCCAATATCTCAATGTCCATCTTTGCTGCTGCATCCAACTCCCATCAAGAATCATGGTCCAACACACTCACCATTGTATGCTACATCTTCTATTACTTGGTTTAATTCACCCCAACCCCCAACATCACTGAACCTTGTATGCCCTCAGTACTGCATAATCATTCACTTGAGGCATTCCCCCAATTCATCTCCTCATCTCTTTTATGAAGAACATCCCGAGACTGGATGTATTTTTGGCTAACTGATTATTTCTATGCCCTTACCTTCCAGTGTTGGGACCCCTTGACCAAAGGCTATCTGCCCTGACTTGGCTGAGGCCTACTGACAACTATATCAAGCTTCCTTTCTTTGTGCCTGAGCCAAACAGCAAGGCAGGACAGAATTAATATGAGCCTTGTATTCCTGGCTGAGGGGGTAAAGTACAAAACTGCATGGCATTGAAGCTTCCTGTAAGTGGATTGGAGATGTTCTTTGAGGCTGGCAACATGTTAGATGCCAAGGTGAGTTGATGCAGGCTACGTGTTGATGGTGCCTATGAAGCATGCCCTGAGATGTTAGTGTCCAATGTCCATCATGGAAGTCATTTGAAGCAAGTGACAAACTGAACTGGCCAGGTATCCACTCTGATTTTCATCTCGAGCTTTCTCTAAGTCCAGCTTGTTTGGACAGTTTGGTAAGATAGAAAGCTGAATGTTAATAAGGGAAGTTTGGTCATTGTCAAGGTGTTTAACAAGCTATAATCCCCTTTAACAGGCTACAGATGTCAAACTAACTGTGCCATTTGTAATAAGCATAAAAGTGAGATGCTCCTGACCTGAAGACCAGCCTCACCAGAACTCTCATCCAATTCTGCCCCAGATCTAACTGCAGCTTAGATCGTTTTGGCTCTGTTCGCTGAGCTGGGAAATTGTGTTGTAGACGTTTTGTCCCCTGTCTAGGTGACATCATCAGTGTTTGGGAGCCTCCTGTGAAGCGCTTCTGTGATGTTTCCTCCGGCGTTTATAGTGGTTTGTCTCTGCCGCTTCCGGTTGTCAGTTCCAGCTGTCCGTTGCAGTGGTCGGTATATTGGGTCCAGGTCGATGTGCTTATTGATTGAATCTGTGGATGAGTGCCATGCCTCTAGGAATTCTCTGGCTGTTCTCTGTTTGGCTTGTCCTATAATAGTAGTGTCGTCCCAGTTGAACTCATGTTGCTTGTCATCTACGTGTGTGGCTACTAAGGATAGATGTTCGTGTCGTTTCGTGGCTAGTTGGTGTTCATGGATGCGGATTGTTAGCTGTCTTCCTGTTTGTCCTATGTAGTGTTTTGTGCAGTCCTTGCATGGGATTTTGTACACTACATTAGTTTTGCTCATGCTGGGTATTGGGTCCTTCGTTCTGGTGAGTTGTTGTCTGAGAGTGGCTGTTGGTTTGTGTGCTGTTATGAGTCCTAGTGGTCGCAGTAGTCTGGCTGCAGCTCAGATCGTTCAGACCCTCATAAGATTCCACCCTGCAATTCTGTTTACTTAGCTAAGAGTTTCATGCATCCAGATGGATGGATGATGCAGGTTCATTGAAGGCTGACTGTTTCAACCAAGAGGGATATTGTCCTATCATTTGTCCGGTGTTATTTGGAGGAAGACTGTCGGCCATTTAATCCAGAAATTTTGAAACAAACAATTCTTGTGTGGATGCTGTTGGCAAGAATGAGTTTGAAAGGAAGTATCACAAAGCAGGCACAGAATTACAAACTTCCACGAGCAGGGACCTGTTATAGCTCGCAGCAGTAGTTTATTATTTTGCATATTGCTATGTACCACAGATCCAGAGTGGCTGCAAAATCAATAGACTTGTCTGCAATTTATTGCAGTGAGTGTCATAAAATGCTGTTAAGTTTTGCTCTTCAGCAAGCAAGTACATGAAGCCGTCCCCACAGAATTAGCAAATCCCTCTTTGCTAAATAACATTTTCTTGGTATGATTCAAAAAAATACCCACAAGCAGCTTGTGAAAAGCAATCATTTTATGAAGTGATTCTGTGCCTTGGTAAATGCAATATTTTGATATCCAGGTCACAAAGAATTGTCTGAGGTAAAATCTGTTCAATTCCATTTCAACTGCAAGATGTTCTACAGCACAGTTTTCCTCTGATGAAGTACTTGTGGGTTATTTAACTTCTTCTGCTCACTATACTTAACACATTCATTCATTTTGATCCACTAGTGAATAGGTTGCTAAGTTTTGTGAAAGTGACATAGATTTGAATTTATGCAAATGCAGGAATAGGACAGTAAAAGCAGCATGTGAAGAAATCAGCCTCAAGCTTTGATTTGCAAGAAATGTTTGCTGCTGCTGAATACTGGGAACCAAGTGCCTCCTCTTTCAGACCATAGATCTCATTCCCATATAGCCAGTGAGCTACAGGCAGTAGCAAGCACCTCACGCAGAGTGTAGCATTGCGGATCAGGTGATTGTGAATGTAACAGTGCCCCCCCAGTCCCTCTAAGCGGAAGAAGATTTGACCAGCAATTGGCTGAGGGGAGAGGTGTTTGTGTGGGATGAAGAAGGACTGGCAGTTGAGCCAGGAAGAAAATTGATAGGAGTAGCTATGGTAGTTGCTCAAGGAAGGATGGGGGTGAGGACGGGAATGGAGATTACAATAGAAGTCACGAAAGCATTAGATGACAATGACTTTGTTCATTGAATGTGTTATTTGAAATTTCGACAATCTCTCCTTCCTTTTGGACACATTCAGAGAATGATATTTCCAAACTTTGTCATGTTGGTTGCTGCCTGTTAGAGTACATTTCGCCTTGGTCTCTATTCAGCCATCCAGTACCTGTTGCCCCAGTGCAAAGCACTCGACCAAGAAACCTCAAACAGTCATTAAGCCCTGGATTTCAGACCCTTAGGCTCCATTGTTTTTTTTTCAGTTGTGGGCACTGCAGACCTATGATGTTTATCAATGTGATGAATGGCAATGGACAAGCCAGTACTGACCATGTGCTTTTGCTTACTGTAATGAATGTCCAGGTAGCATTTTGGCACCAAAGAATACAGATGATCCACAGCTGAATTTCTCAGGGCTTACTGTTTGATTTGACACTTACGTGGTAAAAATATTACATATTGTAAACTGATGCTTCGATGATAGTTGGTCAAAGTAGATATAGCATACACTGGAACAGAGTAAAATTCATTTCATCATAGAATCCCCACAATGTGGAAACAAGCCATTCAGCCCATACTGACGCTCTAAAGAGCATCCCACCCAAACCCACTCCTTCCCTATCCCCGTAACTCCCAGAGCTAACCCACCTAGTCTGCACATCCCTGGATACTATGGACAATTTAGAATGGTCAATCCATCTAACCTGCACATTGTCGGACTGTGGGGGAAAACCGGAGCAAACCAATGCAGACATAGGGAGAAGACAATGGGATCAAACCCAGGTCCCTGGCACTGTGAGGCAACAGTGCTAATGAGTGAACCACCATGGCTCCCAGGAATAATTTACTTTTTCTGCTTTTGGCATACATCATGTACAATTTAGCCATTTTGCATTTTGCATTATTTGCCTGCTCGACGATGTACTGTGGTGGCGTAAGCATTGTGGAAAGCAATTATTACTTCATCCATTTGAATATTGATTTTCTTCTGCACGTTGATTAGATATTACATATTCCATGTTTGGAACTGAAATCTATCACTGGTATATGATTATTGAACTTCTTGAAATCTGACCATAGTCCAAACGATCAACTTTATAATTCCCAATTACTTACACATTCCGTTACATCTTTTTATTCTTGAACTATTCAAAATGGCACTGGATTGTAGTGACAGTTGAAGCTTCTCATTGTATTTTACTGTGTTATTCACTCTAAAATGCAAGTGACAATAAATCATTCAATTCAATAACCACTCTTCAAGAATATTTTATTCACTGTAAAGCACTTTCGGACATCCTAGGGTTATAAAAGGTGCCATATAAATGCAACTATGTTTTTCCGAAGGGTTAGATTTTTGTTTTGTCACTGTTACTCAGATTATTGGATTAAGGGCAGTGAATTATGGTATGGGAAATCTCTCAGTTCCTTGAGTATGTTACCATTTAATTAAGTTATGTCAAATATGTATCTCAATCCCAACTTTACCTCTTTGAATTTTTTGTAGGAAAAATGAATTAATCTCAATCATAGAATCATCGAGAGTCATACAGCACAGAAACAGACTCTTCGGTCGAAAAAATCCAAGCTGACCATAATCCCAAACTAAACTAGTCTCGCCTGCCTACATTTGGACCACATCTCCCCCCAAACATTTCTTATTCATGTACTTATCTAAATATCTTTTAAATGTTGTAACTGCACCCACTTCCTCTGGAAGTTCATTCCATACATGAACCACTCTCTGTGAAAACAAATTGCCCTTCATGTCTTTTTTTAAATCTTTCTTTTCTCACCTTAAAAGTATGCCCACTAATCTTGAAATCCCTCACCCTATAGACTTCATTTATACTCCTCATGATTTTAGAAACCTCTGTAAGGTCACCTCTCAAACTCTTATGCTACAGTGAAAAAGGGCCTAGCCTCTCCAATTCCACTTTATAACACCACCCCTTATTCCTGGCAATATTCTGGTAAATCACTTCTGAACCCTCTCCACTTTAATGATACACTTCCAATAACTGGGCAACCGGAACTGGGCACAATACTCCAGGAGAGGCCTTACCAGCGTCTTGCACAACCTCAAAATAACATTCTTGAAAAGTGTGGCTTTTTAGGAAATAACTTTCACATTTTCATGACCATCTATGCAAAAGTGTACTTCCTAATCAATTCCTGAAAGGCTTGCCTCTAAAACTTTTTAATTTTGTCCATTTTTCTCTGGATTCCTACCAAAGAAAATAGCCTCCCTGGACTGACTTAATGGAAAGATTTTATCAATTTTAAATGGCACAATTTCATCACCTGCAAATTCGCTAAATGCAATGAAAACAGTTAAGGTTTATGAAGCCTATTCTCATAACACAATAAAACCATAAGACATAAGAGCATAAATTAGGCCATTCAGCCCATAAAGTCTGGTCCGCCATTCAATCACATAACATTCAATAGGTTTCTCAACCCAGTTCTCCAGTTTGTCCCTGTAACCCTTGATCCCCTTGATACTCAACCTATCTAACTCAGTCTTAAAGAGACTCACTGACCTGGCCTCCACATCTGTGGCAATGAATTCCATAGATTCACCACTCTCTGGCTGAAGAGGTTTCTCCTTATCTCTGTTCTAAAAGGTCTTCCCTTTACTCTAAGGCTGTTACCTCAAGTCCTAGTCTCTCCTTCCAACGGAAGTGTCTTCCCAAAATCTACTTTGTCCAGTCCATTCAATATTCTGTAAATTTCAATTAGGTGTCCCCTCATCCTTCCAAACTCCATCGAATATAAACCCAGAGTCCTCAAACATTCCTCATATGTTAAGCTTTTCATTCCTGGGACCATTCTCATGAACATCCTCTGAACACACTCCAGGGACATTACATCCTTCATGAAATATGGGGCCCAGAACTGTGCACAATACTCCAAATGTGGTCTGACCAGAGCCTTACAGTGCCTCAGAAGTACATCCTTGCTTTTATATTCAAGTTATCTCAAAATAAATGCCATCATTGCATTTGTCTTCCCAACTACTGATTCAACCTGCATGTTTACCTTGAGAAGGTCCTTGACCAGAACTCCTAAGTCTCTTTGCACTTCAGACTTCTGAACTTTCTCCCCATTCAGAAAATAGTCCATGCCTCTATTCGTCGTACCAACGTGCATGACCTCACACTTTCCCACGTTGTACTCCATCAGCCACTTCTTTGCCCACTCTCCTAACCTGTCCAAATCCATCTGCAGCCTCTCTGGCTCCTCAAAGCTACCTGTCCCTCTTCCTATCTTTGTATCATCTACAAAGTTAGCCAGAATGTGCTCAGTTCCTTCATCTAGATCATTATTGTATGAAGTGAAAAGTTGTGGTCCCACTGAGATTTGCTGAGCAACACTTGACACCACTGCCATCTTGAGAAGGACCCTTTTAGCCCCACTCTATGCTTTCTGCTATTCATGCTCTCACCTTGCCTCTAACACCATGGTCCTTATCCTACTCAGCAGCCTCCTGTGCGGCACATTGTCAAAGGCCTTCCTGAAGTCCAAGTAGATAACATCCATTGGCTCTCCTTGGTCTAACCAGCTCAATACTTCCTCAAAGAATTCCAGCAGATTTGTCAGGCATGACCTCCCTTGCTGATTTTGCCCTATATTACCATACACTTCCAAGTATTCAGAAATCTTATCCTTCGAAGGATTCCAGGATCTTACCCAAGGCCAAGGTTAAGCTAATTGGTCTATAATTTTCCATCTTTTGCCTTACTTCCTTTATACACAGGACTGCCACGTTAGTGATTTTTCAGTCTTCTGGGACCCTCCCTGATTCTCGTGATTCCTGAAAGCTCACCACTATCACCTCTACTATCTCTTCAGCTATCTCCCTAAGAACTCTGGGGTGTAGTCCATCTGATCAAGGCAATTAATCCACCTTCAGGCCATTCAGTTTTTCTAGCACCCTCTCCTTGGTGATGGCCACCATACTCAGCTCTGCCCCACTACCCTCTTAAACTATTGGAATATTATTTGTGCCTTCCACCATGAAGACCGATGCAAAGTAATTGTTCAGTTCTTCAGCCATTTCTTTGTTTCCCACCACTATCTCTCCAGCATCATTTTCAAGCAGCCCAATGTCCACAACTGCCTCTCTTTTATCCTTCATATATCAAAAGAAACTCTTACAGTCTTCCTTTATATTAATTTTACAATTTAAATCTCTCAGCTCCAGTTTAATTCTTGTAAATCTATACTGCAGTACCCCTAAGGCAAATCTATTGTTGTGCGAGCTTATCCCTTCACCTAAATATAAATCTCCAGGCTGCATTTTACCAAGGCTCTGTATCAACTGAATTATAGCTTCCACTTTTTATATTTTGGGATACAGCCCAAAGTTCTATTTGTCTTTTAACTGCTGCTTGAAGGAACTGGTTACTGATATGTGCATCTAGACATCAGGTTCTCAGAGCTTCCATTCTCTTGAACAACTCTATACCTTTCATCGTCTCATTCATGGGATGTGAATGCTGCTGGTCATTTACTGCCCATCCCTCATTGCCCAAAAAGTAGATTCAACTACATTACTGTGTGTCTGGAATTTCATGGAGGACAGATCAGGTAAGCATAGCAGACTTCCTTCTCTAAAAGAAAGGACATTGGTGAACCAGAGAGGTTTTATAACAATTGATTGCAGTTACATGGTTACCATTAGGCTATCTTATAAATCTAGATTTTTATAGAACTCAAATTTTATGATCCACCATGCTAGGATTTGAATCCAAGTCCTCAAAATATTAGTCACTTGATGATAGTCCAATGACATTACCACATTTCGCATCAATGAGCTCCATTTGTTACAATTTTGCCGGCTCATTTAATCTATCCATTTATATATTTCAGTTCACAACTACCTATCATTGTGCTTTCTCCTTCTATTTTAGGATCATCTGCAAGCTAAAAAGACAAATCCATATTTTTTATTCAAGTTATTAACATTGATGATAGAAAGTTAAAATTGCAGTACAGATCCCAGAGGAACATCATTGATAGAGCCAGAGAGATGCACAGCACAGAAACAGACCCTTCTGTCCAACTCATCCAACCAGATATCTCAACCCAATCTAGTCCCACCTGGCAGCACCTAGCCCATATCCCTCCAAACCCTTCCTATTCATATACCCATCCAGATGCCTCTTAAATGTTGCAATTGTACTAGCCTCCACCACTTCCTCTGGCAGCTCATTTTATACACGTACCACCATCTGAGTTAAAAAGTTGCTTTATAGGTCTCTTTTATATCTTTCCCCTCTCATCTTAAGCCTATGCCCTCTAGTTCTGGATTCCCCTACCCTAGGGAAAAGACTTTGTCTATATTTTATAAACCTCTATAATGTCACCCCTCAGCCTCCGATGCTTCAGGGAAAACAGCCCCAGCCTATTCAACCTCGCCCTATAACTCAAATCCTCCAATGCTGGCAATATCCTTGTAAATCTTTTCTGAGCTCTTTCAAGTTTCACAACATCTTTCCGATAGGAAGGAGACCAGAATTGCAAGCAATCTTCCAATAATGACCGAACCAATGCCCTTTACAGCTGCAACATGACCTCCCAACTCCTGTACTCAATAGTCTGATCAATAAAGGAAAGCATACCAAACCTTGATATGATATAAATGAAAATGATAAAATAGATAACCACATTTGATTTGTTCTGGGGACCCAGGTTCAAATCAGCAGTTTCCTTCCTTAAAGGACATTAGTGAACCAGATGAGTTTTGTGACAAATGACAAAGGTTACAAAGATTGAAGGTTTTCAAACTATGAGCTTCTAAAGTTCTCTCAATTCAGGAATCATTCCTTCAGAATGGAAAATTGTATCTCATTCTCCTTTTATAATATGAATGAAAATGGTAAATCAGAAAATTATAAACTATTTGACCAAGCATCCATTTTTGGGAAATGATCATAATCTTCAGTTGTCTGTGGAGTGACTGAACACCTTGAATATTTTTCGAGGGAGCCAGCAGGGATTTATAAAGGCAGTGTCATGCCTGATAACTCAAGTGACCTCCTTTTGCAGCAACAATTCTGTGATTCAATAATGATCCTGATTGAACTTTCTGAAGAGGCAACAAATGTGGTGAGCAAAGGCATGTCTGTGGTTGCTGTTTATATCAGCTCCCAGAAGATAATTCATAAAGATGCCCTTAGTCAAAGTTGGCAGTCATGGAATTGTGGGCACATTGCTGAGCTGTTTAGGAAACTGCATGAACAGCAGAGGCAGAAAGGAGGGATATGGCTCATTCAGCGAGCCAGTCTCCTTCAAATGGCCTCCCTCGAAGCCATAAGGCCCCTGTGATTCTGAGCTGCCTGCCTAGGTCTGGTGGACAACCAATCCAATGCCATTCCTGACATTGTTAAAATTCCTTGCCAGTTGGATTCTATTGGAGATCTGTCCCGTCATGGCTCCTGGACGTTTTCACAGTTCCATCTTGAGTATGGTATATACTTTTAAGACTGTTCTATCAAGTAAATCAAGGGCTGATTAATAATTGAACCCCATTAACCCAACCCTGTCGCCTTTGGCAAAGTAGATAAATTTTAGATATAAAATTAGCAATTGTCCATCATCAACAAATGTTTGCGGAAGTGAATTACAAACTTCTGCCACTCTTCGTATGTAGAATTATTTTTAACTTTAGTCCTGGAAGGCCTGGCTCTAATTTACAGGCAATAATCTTTAGTCTGAGTTCCCAACCAACAGAAATCCTTTATCTTCATTTACCTTTTCTATTCCACTTAATACCTTGAAAACTTTGAGTCTTAATCTTTCAAGTTCCAGAAAACATGGTCATAGTTTGCTTTAGGTCTACTCATAATTTAACCCTGAGAGTCCAGATATTATTCTAGCATATCTCTGCAGTTCTCCCCTCTCAGAAAAAAATAGCCACCTCTCCTCCATGCTATTTTGTTGGCACTTGCTGTCATATTAGATGGGTCTGGTTAGGTTGCTTTTCAAATGGAACTACCCTGGACAATATACGCACTTTCTATGGTCTTTTTGTCAACCGCTGTCAGTTTGAATCTTTTTAAGCCGTGTTTGCAGTATCCTATTAAATTAGAGTTGATCAGAGCTGGTGATCTGCATTCTGCACAATCTATTTTCTATGCAAAAGTGAAATGGAATGCATTTACAAAATGCTAACCTCAGCTTGGTTAAAAATCACACAACACCAGGTTATAGTCCAACAGGTTTAATTGGAAGCACTAACTTTTGGAGCGTCGCTCCTTCATCAGGTGGTTGTGGAGGACACAATTGTAATACACAGAAATTATAGCAAAAGTTTACAGTGTGATGCAATTGAAATTATACATTGAAAAATACCTTGATTGTTTGTTAAGTCTCTTACACACACTCATGCATCCCCTCACAGACTTAGACACTTTACACTCACACACACATATACACTCTCTCTCACAGGTACTCACAAACCCCCACACCAGACACAGTCACACTCTTACAGACACACACACTCCCACATTCACACATGCACCTTCTCACAGACTTATACCCCTTCACACACACACACACATACACATACACACATGCACACATACACATATATGTTTGTGGGGTGAATTTGTACTTGCAGAATTACATTGTACTTTGCTCAAAAACTGCATGATTCCATATAAGACTCTGTTAACTCACTTTTTAGATTAGAATCAGTCTAAACATTATGGCACAGGGGGCTAGCACCTTCAACATCTTAACATTTTATCTGGGCTGACACCAATTGTTATAGTTAACCTGAGAATGTAACTTTTAAAAAAAGTTTAGTGATTTACATTTGAAAGAAGTGAAACTATCATGGTATTCAAACAGATGAGAGCCTTAACAAGCAATCAAGATATTTTTCAATGTATAATTTCTTGACAAGAGCTTGTTGGCAAAAGTGAAAAGGTTTAGAATAGAAGGAAACCTAAGTTCATGGGTTGAAAATTGATTGGAATGTAGGAGACAAGGAGTATGCATAAAGGCAACTTTTGGTAATATAACCCCATTAATCCAACTCCTTCACCTGATGAAGGAGCAGGGCTCCGAAAGCTGGTGCTTCCAATTAAACCTGTTGGGCTATAACCTGGTGTTGTGTGATTTTTAACTTTGTACACCCCAGTCCAACACCGGCATCTCCAAATCTCAGCTTGGTTGGTAGTGTGATCCTTGAAGGTCAGAAGGTCTTGATTATATAACTCCTCTATAATACGCTCATTCACAAGGCTCCTGTCACTTCTGTTGATCGTAAAATGGCAGTTCTCAGTAGGAGGTTGCAAAAAGAGAAATGAGTTTGATTTTGTTTTTATTTAGTTGGATGTTTGTCATCTAGCTTTAACATTTAAAATGTGAATAACATAAGGCTTCTGTTAGCATTATTCTCTGTGGTAACCCTACCATAAATAATACTAATAATCCAGAAGACGTTGTAAACACTCACAATAATTACCTTAGGTCTACATGTTTCACATGCAATTTAATCCAAATTTAATGAGTTAGTGTGCAATGATTAAAGTACTAAATAGGTCAATTAATTTATCACTGATCTGACTAAAAATGCCAGGCAAATAATTCCTACAATAAATGTCATCCAAGAGTGTGCAATTAAATCAGGTTGAACTGTATGCCCAACCCTCAATCTTATTAATTGTGAATGCAATATTTGAATTGGTTTCTGTGGTTTATTTTGTTTTAAATAACAGTAGAGGTGTAATAGAAGGAAAAAGAGAACAGATTGTTTGTTCCAGAGAATATGCAGATTCAAAAACTAATACCTGTCTTTGGATCTATTTGACTTCACCTCAAGTGAAATGTTCCCCATGACGTTTAGTATGTTAAATACTGACCTAAGTTCACCCTTATTAACAGTGACTACATTGCCTCTGGGCATGAAGGGAACAATGTAATGAATTTCTGCGCTGATGTCTTCCCCACACCATGGCTATGTTTCACAGTCCATTGTGCCAAGCTATGTTCAAACACAAACCTGGTGATGGATTTGTGAAGGGTAGGTCACAACGTTCCTAGTCCAGTTGAATTTTTTGATGAGGTCATTAATCTTTTGAGCAAAGGGATGCTCTGTGGAGGGTTTTCCACAGGCTGTTGATCAACTTCTTGACAAGAAGTTGGGCAGCACGCTGGCACAGTGGTTAGCGCTGCTGCCTCATAGCGCCAGAGACCCAGGCTCAATTCCCACCTCAGACCACTGACTATGTGGAGTTTGCACATTCTCCCCGTGTCTGCGTGGGTTTCCTCTGGGTGCTCCGGTTTCCTCCCACAGTCCAAAAAAAAAATGTGCAGGTTAGGTGAATTGGCCATGCTAAATTGCCCTTAGTGTTAGGTGAAGGGGTAAATGTAGGGGAATGGGTCTGGGTGGGTTGCTCTTTGGAGGGTCGGTGTGGACATATTATACTAGCAAGTCTATGCAGCACTCCTTCCAGGCCAATATGTCGTTCCTAATAGTGAATTGTTCGCTATATTTCAGGTCCAGCTTAACTAGGGCTTTATAGAGCTGAAGTATGACTGTCAACCCATACAATTCTAGACTGCAGGATATATATGCCAGTATTCCATTAATTACTTAGACTCAGTCCCTTTTGCCTCATGCAGGACAATGTGTAGAGGAAGACTTCACATTCAGCCTGAGTTTCCATTGTCCTTTATTAATTTTTGCAACAATTAATGACATTTCAATGATCAGTGTGCCTGGGCAATCTTTGAACTTTCATTGTTTCTAGCTTTTCATACATTTAGAACATATTTCTGTCCATCTGTATAAAATCCAAAGAACTTACATTGACCATTTGTCACCAATTTCTTCTCTTAATCTACTAACATCTCCTTCTACTTTTCTGCTTCCATCTTCGCTGCTTAAAATGTCATCTATCTTGAAATGTGGCATATGGGTCAAGCAAGGTTAGTGCTCAATTGAGTGCAATAGCCCCCCTACCCACCCCCCTCACTGTGATGCCCATGTTGGCATTGTGCGCAGCGTAGTGCTTTATAGAGTCATAGAGTCATAGAGATGTACAGCATGGAAACAGACACTTCAGTCTAACCCGTCCATGCCGACCAGATATCCCAACCCAATCTAGTCCTACTTGCCAGCACCCAGCCCATATCCCTCCAAACCCTTCCTATTCATGCCTCTTAAATGTTGCAATTGTACCAGGCTCCACCACATCCTCTGGCAGCTCATTCCATACACGTACCACCCTCTGCGTGAAAACGTTGCCCCTTAGGTCTCTTATATATCTGTCCCCTCTCACCCTAAACCTATGCCCTCTAGTTCTGGACTCCCCAACCCCAGGGAAAAGAGTTTGCCTATTTATCCTATCCATGCCCCTCATAAATTTGTAAACCTCTATAAGGTCACCCCTCAGCCTCCGACACTCCAAGGAAAACAGCCCCAGCGTGTTCAGCCTCTCCCTGTAGCTCAGATCCTCCAACCCTGGCAACTTCCTTGTAAATCTTTTCTGAACCCTTTCAAGTTTCACAACATCTTTCCGATAGGAAG
>NC_057711.1:18890149-18915810 GCF_004010195.1 Chiloscyllium plagiosum | reverse complement strand
GCTCTGCCCTCATCAATCCTCTTTGTTACTTCTTCAAAAACTTAATCAAGTTTGTGAGACATGATTTCCCACGCACAAAACCATGTTGACTATCCCGAATCAGTCCTTGCCTTTCCAAATAGATGTAGAACTAATTATATTGCACTAAGTTATTAAATAACATCTTATTGTAATTCTGTAGTAAAGGGATCCAATAGTTGACTTGCTGTGACTTGGAGGGAGGTTAAATTGGGATGCTGGTGGAGATGGGCCAAAGACTAGGTGTCTCCCATAGACTTGCAATAATGTAGTGTCTATTATTATAATCTATAATTAGTTACAGAGTTATAATAAGCTACATTCTGTATAGAAAAGATATTGTGAAACTTGAAAGGATTCCACAAAGTTTGACAAGGATGTTGCCAAGCTTGGAGAGTTTGAGCTATAGGGAGAACTGGAATAGGCTTTTCCTGAAGCCTGAGGGGAGAAAGTGAGGTCTGCAGATGCTGGAGATCAGAGCTGAAAATGTGTTGCTGGAAAAGCGCAGCAGGTCAGGCAGCATCCAGGGAACAGGAGAATCGACGTTTCGGGCATAAGCCCTTCTTCAGGAATGAAGAAGGGCTTATGCCCGAAACGTCGATTCTTCTGTTCCCTGGATACTGCCTGACCGGCTGCGCTTTTCCAGCAACACATTTTCAGCTCTGAAGCCTGAGGGGGTGATTTTATAGAAGTTTATAAAATCATGAGGGGTATGAATGGGGTGAATAATCAAGGTATTTTCCTCCGGGTGAGGCGAGTTCAAAACTAGAGGGCATAGGTTTAAGGTGAGAGGGGAAAGACTTAAAAGGGACCTAAGGGACAACCTTTTCACACAGAGGGTAGTGCATGTATGGAATGAGCTGCCAGAGAAAGTGGTAGAGGCTGGTACAAATACAACATTTAAAGGCATCTGGATGAGTATATGAATGGGGAGGGTTTAGAGGAATATGGACCAAATGCTGGCAAATGGGGCTAGATTAATTTAGGATATCTGGTCAGCATAGACAAGTTGCACTGAAAGGTCTGTTTCTGTGCTGTACACCTCTATGACTCGATGACTCTAACTCTCTAAAATTCTTCTCATTACGACTGAAAGTGGGAATACTCACACAAAGCCATGTAAGCCTCTAAACAGCTCACGCTCTTAGAAATTACTGATGATAGCACACACATTAGATAACAATAGAAATCTTGAATATATTGCTATCTATTCAGTTAGTCAAGCCATTAGCAATTACTAAATATGGTGAATGTTTTGGACCCAGCATAAGATTACCTCAGGCTGATGGCATTTTACACTGGCAGAACACCCCTGCCCACCCTACTTCACAATCAGCTGTCACATAGGATACCTTCCTGCCGCTTTACCATGGTAAGGTTATGTGCGGGTGCCATTAGATATGGATGTTGTGGAGAAGATGCAGAAGGCTACTGGCACCAAATGACACCATGTGGTTTCACCTTTGCCACTTTCCCTTCCTTCCCTCTCGACCGTGCCTTCCCGGACCTTCTAAAAATATGTATAATATTAATCTGGAAATGAAAGTGGCCTGACATTCTCCTTTTGATCTCAGCAATTGGCATATCTCTATGTGGAAATTCTCTATACCATCCTTAATTAACTGTCTCCCTCATTTGCTGGCTCTTAATTCTATCCTCTTGGTCATATATGTAGGGGCATCCCAACTCCCATGAGAGCATGGTGACCACTCGAAAACTACCAGATGATGGGCCGTCTATCTCGACAACGTGTCTCACCCAATGAGTTGGAAAATACTGTTCTCACTTTCATCTTTCCCAAATTCATGTTGCTGTTTCTTTCTTTGTCTCTCTATTTCTCTTTAGTCAACTCATTTACTAGAACCTGAAGGTTGTGGAGGCAGAGCCTTGAGCACCAACTGAAACACAAATCATGTACTGGGGCAGAATCACATTTTCAGAAATGTCACCTTTAGTGGAGGTATGAAACCAAGTCCCCATTTGGCTCGATGGGTGTATGTAGGAGATCCCATGCATACTTCAAAACAGATTAAAGGAGCTATTCTAAGTGGCATGGCCCATATTTACCTTTCAGTCTGATAAAAAGAGTCTCTGCTCGTTATAAGAATGCTGGGAGTTTGCTGTATTTGTTTTGGTTGCCATGTTACCTAAAATTAGAACACTTCTGAAAGATGTTCATTGACTCTGAAGTATCTTGGGTATCATGAGGTTCCGAGAGGCACGATATAAATATCATGTTTTTGGATTGCTTCCTTCTTTCTTCCAACTCATTCCTATTTCTCTCCATTCTTCCTTAGTGGTTGCAGTTCTGAGCCATGAAACAAATGTAAACATACATCCATGTGAACCAAAAGCAGGATAGTCCATTCAAGACTCAGTCCTGCTCTGCTATTCAATACGTCCATGGATGATCTGATTGTGTCCTCAAATCCATTGGTCTGCTCATCTCCAATACCCTTTGAACCCCTCAGTCATCAAGAATTACCTGCTCTAGCCATGAAACATAATTCAAAGCCTGCAATAAGGAAATCAGGATTGCTCAAGCCAAACAGAGGCCAGTCTGGGCCACAGTAACTGAAGCCCCTTCCATGGTCACCCAATCACAAACATGTCTCATTAAGTAATTTATTCAATTCTTTACCCCAACACCAATAGCTGAATCATTAGCAAAAATAATAAGCAAGAACAGTTGGGGTGACATGGTGACCCAGTAGTTAGCACTGCAGCCTCAGAGTGCCAGGGACCTGGGTTCGAATTCAGCCTCCGGTGATTATCTGTGTGGAGTTTACACATTCTCCCCATGTCTACGTGGATTTCCTTCGGGTGCTCTGGTTTCCACCCACAGTGCAAAGATGTGCAGGTTAGATAATATAGGCCATGCTAAATTGTTCATAGTGTATAAGGATGTGTGGGTTAGATGCATTAGTCAGGGGAAATGTAAAGTAAGAAGGTAGGGGAATGGATCTGGGTGGGATATTATTTGAGGATCAGTGTGGACTTGTTGAGCTGAATGGCTTGTTTCCACACTATAGGGATTCTATGAGTCTTAATTGCAATTTAATGGATAGAGCCACTAATGACTGGAATCCAGAGGAGTCCAAATCCATTCACAACCTCATCGTCAGAAGTTTTGCAGAAATTAAACTTATTAACAGCCATTGAGTTCTTTCTGTCCTCAACAGTTGCTATTTAAACAAAAATCATGAATTGCTCTTCCTGTTCCCTCCTTTTAAAGCAAAGTCAGCTCCCTCCTCCATACTTTTCTAGTGGTTTGGCAATCATTTGTCAGAATTCCATCCAGAACTTCCTCAAAAGCTTTTGCCAGGTTGACCAGCTGGAGTTTCTTCAGTCATCCCTTTTCTCCTTTTATTGAATAGCACATCACTTTCTCTTCTCTTGGATCTTCAAATTAACATCAATACTTGGAGAACAGGGCTGGGTATGCCACATTCATTTGTGTGATTCAAGGTTTTCAGCAATCCAGGTGCAGCCCACAAACCTCTTGACAGCTGCAACACGAAAATGTGACATGTCTGATCAATTCATGCCAGTATCTCAGGCATTGGAAAGTTTTGTGTAGTGTGGCAGCAAATGTTTACCAACTCAATAAAACAAAAATATGCCTTTGCCTAATATGACATGAATGCGGTTAAACAATCTGGATCTTCTAATGGGAAGATAGTGAAGACAGAGATTGTGCACTGGGGCCATGAAGAAATACCAATCAGGCTGATTCCTTAGTTGGAATTTCCAATGGGTAATAGCCTGAATTCTGGAAACCTCTGATTAAAAATCCCAATTTTAGGGGAGAGTCAGAGACTTTGGAGGGTTTTGAATGGCCGACCTTAATTGTTACCCAAGAAATATTATAGGAGTTCAAACCTGCTCTAACACCTGGGGAACTATTGAACTGACCCCCTGACCCTCAATTAATTCACCTCTTTGATCCCCCAATGAGTAGCTGCCCTACTCTTCCCCAGCCCAATCCCAACAGATCCCACCTCCGACTTCCAACATTCCACCATGAGCGAGACAACCTCTTGGCCCAAATACCCTCTCAACTCAATCCAGCCTGACCTAACACTCTTCCTCCCTTCTGATCCCCAAACTAAACCTCTAACTGGATTCAAAAGCCTTGTCATACTGACTTACACAAAGGATACATATACTTTCCTACCACCTAATTCTCCTCTACATGACATTATACCTCCTCAACAATGTGACACCAACCGTCACCAACCTGCCACCTTACCCCTCACCTACCTGGCCCTGTGCATTCTCACCCAACTAACACCTTACTCTCTTAAACACCTGCCAACCTATCCTACACGCACCTAAACACATTTTATACCAGTCGACCTGCCATCCTAACCGCTCACTAATCTGACACTTCACACAACTGGCTGCTTATCTCTCATCCACCTACCACACATTGACCACTCACTTACCTCCCCAGACTCTCACTCACCATCTATCCTTTTCCTCACCAACCACTTGCCTTACAGCCCACCTACCGACCTGGTACCATCCACTGTCACTCACCTGCCACCACAACCCCCAGCCAACAGCCACTCCCAATTCTTCATCCACCTACCACCCTCCATCTCACCTAACTGCTACCCCAACACTTAGCTGACCTGCCTTTCTATCTCCTCACTTCTTTTGGAAGCTGTGGAAGTGGCTTCAGGCTTTTTCAATTCTGAGAGGTGACAGAGAGGCATCGTGCTGAAGCTGATCTATGTCCTTACTGGCTGGATGAGATCCTGGAATGAACTTGATTGCTTCATTTGAGAACTTTCGTGGTGCAGAAATTTGCAGAGTCACCTCCTTTGAAAGCAAGTTTATCTTATTTTATCCAAATATATTTGGACTCTGACCAGAAGTTCTGGTCCATTTAATACTGTTGCAGCAGGACCTGTGGTCAGTCACTGACATCCGATATATGCAATGATCCAAGAGAGCTGAGAGGCAACATGGATAAGATGGATTGAATGGTCTCATTTTACAGTATAAACTTCCCTTTAATGAAAGGCCAGCCTTTCAGATGGTGTTTCTAGTTATTAGACTGGAAAGATATAATACACTTGGAGCATCGCTAGGTAATTTGATGCTGTCAGAAGTAGATTGCAACCTTGCTTTAGTCTTATCAGAAGAAAGCAGATTAAAATGGTAATCAATAGGCCCCTATGTTCACAGATTGGAATGTCAACAGCCTTTATGAAGATGGTTGTAAGTTCCTATTAAGTTAGTTAATTGCATCGAGTTTAGATAAATATTAAATGGCACAGATAAGGTAAACTCAGGTTGATATTTTAAAGAGTAGGAGAATGGGACTTTGGGACCTATGTGAAAAGAAACAAAAATGCACATTGACAATCGAAATGTAAGACAAAGCTTTTTTATAATACAAAAGTGATCTTTGACTTACCAAGCCAGTTAACAGAACTACTTAGCTTACTCACAACAATATGATGTTTAATAGGAGAGCTGACAGGCTACAGCGAAGAGTTTCAATGGACCAAACAATCATTTCTGAAATGTACTATTACTCACGCCTTCAGGTGTTTGCAAGTGTTGACATAGGTCTATACATTCCAAACAGAAGGAGATATGGTCAGTGACTAGTAGAACAGCACAAGAAATGGAGACAACCACAGCTTTAATGTAAGGAGTTTGGTGCTGTAAGGCCAGGGTCTCTTGATTTCTATACAAGTGTAATTGAAAGAACAGAAGATATACATGCTGTTGGGTTTCCGCTAAAATTGTGATCATTTTGTCCTGTCTGAGCACAATGATCAAGATAAGAATTTTTTAACTGTTTCATTGGATGATGGCATCACTGACTGGGCCAGTCATCCCTAGTTATCCTTAAGGAGGTGGTAGTGAGCTTTCTTTTAAACCGCTGTAGTCCATGTGCTGGAAGTAGACCCACAATGTCCATAGTGTGGCAATTCCAGGATTGTGACTCAGTGACACTGAAGGAATGGCGATATATTTCCAAGTCAAAATGGTGAGTCATGTTCCCATGATCTGCTGCTTTGTCCTTTTAGATGGAAGTGGTTGTCGATTTGGAAGGTGCTGCCTAAGGATCTTCAGTGAATTTCTATAGTTCCTCTTCCAGATGGTACACACTTCTGCTACTGAGCATCAGTGGGGGAGGGAGTGGATGTTAGTGGATGTAGTTCCAATCAAGTGGGCTGCTATGTCCTGAATGATATCAAGCTTCTTGAGTGTTGTTGGAGCTGCATTCACCCAGGTAAGTGAGAAGCATTCCATCATGGCAGCATAGTTTTCTGAAGATCAGAATTCAAATCACATAAATCAATCTGTCAGATGCAAATTATGAACCTGTGGGTCATTGAAATCAGGCAAAAACCACACAAGGGGGTGGAACAACTTGCCTTGAGATGCAGCATGGGCAGGTTACCAATTTCAGTCTGTATCAGCGTCAGAATTAACTACTGAAACTCCACCTCATCACACTTTAATCATTTGATGCTAGAAACTCTTCATCAAACATATCTGTGTTTTCAGAGTTTGACCCGGATTTCTGAAAATGTAAATATCATCAATGCAAATATTTTGACAATTGAACCATTGCACTTTCAATGAATGTTTCAAATTTGCAGAATTGTGAAATAATCTCTCAGTTGCAAACTTTTATAGACCAATGAAAGAGACTAAATGAGTATTCAAAATAATTATGGATTTAGTAGATCAAAAAGGAAAAACTATGCATAATTACATCATAACCAAATGCTACAAATTAAAAATAATAACTAGATGGCGATGAGAATTTTTTCATATGGATAAAGTCTGGAATATACTACTTGAAATTTATTTGAAGGAAATCCCAGTAAAGATTCAAAAGGCATTTAGATTTAGGCTGAATGAGAGGTTAAAAGATTGGGTTATGGATCACAAGTTAAGCCAAAGTGCTTAAATTAAACATTCCCTTAAAAGCAAGCACAGTGCATTGGGGTTATGAATGATGATGGACAATAAAGCAAGTAACTGGAGGAAGATTCTCCACAAATATCCATGCGGAAGCCTAGCTGATCTTGGTCCTTACTGTATCCAATGCTTTCAGCCATTTCCTAATATCACATGGAGTGAATTTTGAATTGGCTGAAGACTGGCATCTGTAACAAGGTAAGTTTCCCTTAAGTGAAAATGAGTTATTCCTGATAATCACCAATACCTTCAAGGTCATTGTTATTCTATGAGTTTTATTGATTTCAAATTCCACCATCTACCACAGCAGGATTAAAAACCAGAGCCACAGGACATTAGCTGCTTCTCTGTATTGACAGTCAAGGGATAACACCACATGGCCATCACCAACCATGCCTTGCAATGTAATTAGTAATTAGAAACCGAGCAATCTCTGTCTTGAGCTTACTTCATGACTGAGCCTCCATTGCCCTCTGAGGTAGTGAATTCCAAATATGCACTATATTTGGAATTCACTGGATGCCACCTCAATGCAATCTTTTCCTTTCGACTAATTTACCAGTTGTTGTTTTCTGCATTCAAAATGTTAATTTGTGCCCTGCCATTGTTGTGTGAAAATGAAGCAGGGAATTGGGGTTGAAACTTTTTTGTTTGTCATAATAAGATTGCACTTTTGAAGTCTTCAAGGAGAGCAGAAATTCCTCCTCCCTGAACATGGATATTTGGATTATCCAGATGTAGTACACAGAAGATAGAGTCAAAGTCATACAGTAACCCAGCATGGAAACAAACCCCCTGACAAGATATCCTAAATTAATCTCATTTGCCAGCATTTGGCCCAGAACCCTGTAAACCCTATCCATGCATCCATCCAAATGTCATAATTGTATCAGCCTCCACCATTCCTCTAGCAGCTCATTCCGTACATGCACCACCCTCTGCGTGAAAAAGCTGTCTTTTAGATCCCTTGTAAATCTTTCCCCTCTCATCTGAAACCTATGCCCTCCAGTTTTGGACTCTGCCACCCCAGGGAAAAGACCTTGGCTCTTCACACTATCTGTGCCCCTCATGATTTACAACCCCTATGAGGTCACTCCTCAGCCTCTGATTCTCTGAAGAAAATAGAACCAGTTTATTCAGCCTCTCCCTATCACTCAAACCCACCAACTCTGGCAACATCCTTGCAAATCTTCTCTGAACTCTTTCAAGTTTAGCCTGGCGCGCCTTTTTTTTTTCAAGGGTGCCCAACTCTGCAGACTTGTTAATAAAACCTTGTTTTCCTGAATTTGTCTAGAGCAATTATTGAGAAGCGATTTTCGTTTCTAACAATAGGCAGACCAGAATTGAGCACAATATTCCAAAAGTGGCCTAATCAATGTCCTGTACAGCCCAAACATGGCCTCCCAACTCCTATATTCAATTAACTGACCAATAAAGGCAAGTGTAGCAAATGCCTTCTTTGCTACCCTGTCTACATATGATTCCAGCTCCATCCAACATGCTGAAAACATGGAACTGTACTTTTTGACCACAGACTTCAAACCTGAAACTGGAAAGGAATTTACTGGATTACAGACAAAAGGACCAGGTGTTTGTTGACTCCTTTTTAAAAGAGGAATTTCAGAGTCTAAAGAGTACTCAGTTATTTGAAAATCTGTCAAATCTCTCCTTATATACACCTTTTATCTCGAGCTGAAACACAGTGAGACACAATGATGCCTGCATGCTTTATTAACTTGTTTCTCATTTGATTTTTTTTGTTAAAACTAGACAAAGGCATTACTGCATGACATTTTAGTGGCAGAATTTATTTTCTCTTAATGATTGTGTTAAGGTTTTACAGTGACATTCTCTGAGGCCATCTCAGTAACTGTAGTTTAGCTGCTAATCATAGCAATCTCAACATAAGGGTAAGTACATATTTGCATTGCTCAGTGATCTTGTTGCTTAGCAATTCATGCCAAGTAACTTCAAGGGCATGAGTACACAGTCTTTAGAGATTTAAACCCCAATTGCTTGTTGGTTCAGTAAATCTGGATATTTTAAACTAATTCCAAATTAGCTGTTTTAAATTTGTAGCATTGAGTATGGTATTGTGAACCAGAATATGTGACAGTTCAGTCACAAACTTCTGGGCTTAATGCAAGAGGATCAGCTAAACCAGCTTTTTATTCAAAGGATAAGAGTAGACCATATTTCATTAATACACTGTTTTGCTATTCATTCATGGGACATGAGAGTCATTGGTTGGGCCAACATTTATTACCCAACCCTAATTGCCCTTGAGCAGACGATAGTGAATTGCCTTCTCCAGCTGCAGCACTCCATGTGATGTCCAGGGTAAATCACCCACCATCAATTCTGACTGAAAATTGTTGTAAGTGCTTCAGTCTTACCTTTCACATAAATGTGCTGGGCTTTCTAATCATAGACTATGGAGATAGTTATGAAATCTTCTTTATTAGTAAGTAAGGTATGTCCACCAGTATTCAGCTCAAAATGTAGGAAGACTGTAGCACTATGATTTGATCTTTTGGTTGTGACATTGCCTATTACTTGTTGCTTATTACATTTGGCGCATCAGTTATCCTGTGTTGTAACATCACAAGTTGATACCTTATTTTGTGTTGTGCTGCTCCTCAAATGCCCACCTCCATTTATCATTGAACCATATGTTGCTTCAGTCTTCCAAATAGCCAAAGGCTTCACTTTTCTACAACTCATCCAGAATAAAACAGAGGCCTTCACCTTCATTTAACAAACTCCAAATGGCCTGCTTATTAGATATAAATTATGTTCTTAAAACAATAAGAATCATTAGTTCTGTGCTATAATCCAGAATTAAAACTATAAACTTTCATTCCAAATACAGATATGCTCACACAACATAAAAATACAACAGTCTGCACAGAGATGGTGTCTTTTTTAGAAAAAACGGCAAAAGGAAAGCAAAACTTGATGGCCAAGGATCTGTGAAAGAGAATAGATTCCCTACAGTGTGGAAACACACCCTTCAGCCCAACCAGTTCACACCGATCCTCCGAAGAGTATCCAACCCAGACCCATTTCCCTCTGACTAATGCACCTAACACTATGGGCAATTTTACATGGCCAATCCACCTGACTGCACATATTTGGATTGTGGGAGGAAACCCACGCTGACAAGGGGAGAATGTGCAAACTCCACACAGACTGTCGCTCGAGGCTCTAATCGAACCTGGGTCCCTGGTGCTGTGAGGCTGCACTGTTAACCACTGAGCCACCATGCCACCCTGAATGTAATGAGTTTTGCATGAATTTAATTTAAGCCATTTTCTGACTTCAACCAATCCATTCATTATTATTAAATCAATAACTGATCACATTTCATTGAGTACTTTCTCTGCCTAGATTACTTTCTTTTAACAGTACACTGGGTTTCCTGTTGATGAAATCAAAATACTGACAGCCATGGACTGACGGACAATACTCAAATCAGTTCTGATTACAATCAACCTAGATCCAAGTCTTCTTAAATTGGTCACAGTCCAGCTTTACAGATTTTATAGGGCATCAGGAATGCCAGAATTTTGAAACTTTATCAGTTTCCCAGAGACTTCTACTGAGAAAAGAGGGCTCCTCTGGTGCCTTCCTCATTGAATCTTACATCTGTAATACAAAAAACATTCCAAATTATCATAGAGGCTTCCTAGTCTTTTTTAAAACAATTTTTTTTTTTCAATTAAATACCACCATCCCCACCTTTAGTTCTTGAAAAGTTTTGCTTGTCTACTTCAAAGTAACTTGAATTTTATGTAAACAGCAACTTTAAGCTGAAGGCTCCATTCCTTGATAAAACCACCTAATAAACTCTTTTCAATCCAGAAAATGTCCAAATTGTTCCATATCTAATTATTTCCTTAAATAGTCTGTAAACATAAATATCATAAGACATTAAGACATAGGAGCAGAAATTAGGCCATTCAGCCCACCGAGTCTGCTCCACAATTCAATCATGGTTGATAAGTTTCTCATCGTCATTCTCCCGCTTTTTCCCTGTAGTCTTTGAACCCCTTGATAATCAAGAACCTAACTGTCTCAGTCTTAAATATACTCAATGACCTGTCCTCCACAGCTTTCTGTGGCAATAAATTCCATAGATTTGCCACTCCATCAAGAGCATTCTGTCTGGATGTATCACTACCTGGTATGGCAACTGTACCATTCAAGATCAGAGACAGAGTGGTGAACTCGGCCCAGACAATCACAAAGGCCAACCTCCCATCTATAGAATCCATCTACCAGGCCCGCTGTCAAGGAAAGGCTGCCAGCATTTCAAAGATCCATCCCACCCTGGCAATATTTTTCTTCAACCTCTACAATCGGTGAGAAAGTTTAAAAGCCTGAACACATGCATCATCTAGTTTTGTAACAGTTTCTGCCAGACTGTTTTTAGAATACTGAATGGACTCACAAACTCTTAACATTCGCCTGTATCTGTGTTTTTGTTTTTGCCACTGTTTACCTATTATTTACTTATCTATGTTACTTAATTATGTGATCTGCCTGTATTGCTCACAAGACAAAGCATTTCACTGTGCCTCGGTACACTTGACAATAAATTCAATTCAATTCTCTCTGGTTGAAGAAGCCTCTCCTTATCTCCATTCTAAAAGGTCTTCCCTTTACTCTAAGCCTATGCCCTAGGCCCCTCGTCTCTTTTACCAATGGAAACATCCTCCCAGCATCCACCGTGTCTAAGCCATTCAGTATTCTGTACATATTCAGAACACTGGCACTTGTGGGTTGCAAATGGTTATTGCTAAACTGCAAGTGCTGTCTAAGTCTACTTGTGTATGGATACTGACTGCTTCAATAGTTGAGGAGTTGTGAATGATGCTGAATATTGCGCAACCTCCAGCGAACATGCCGAAATCTGACCTAAAGATGGAGGGAAAATGATTGCTGAAGCAGCTAAAGTAGTCCAAATGTATGACCCTGAAGAACCCTTTTCATGATATCCAGGGGCTGAAGTGGGGTCCCTCGTTGCCATGTTTTGTTGAACATTTGTTTAAATTTGAGCGCAATCAATTAAACTACATCTCTGAAATTGTCCATGTTTGCACTAAGGCTGATATGAAGTCTAGAGAATAGCGTTATTGCTGTACACTGATATTACAATTAACAAAATAGTGTACTTTAATTATTTATTAAAAATAAATTACATGAACCTTTCAACATTGGAACTGGTATCGGTCATGTAATTTCTGAAAGAATAAATTTAATTATTTTGTGCTGGAAATCATGTGGTAAGTGAACATTAAGAAGAACAACTGATTACTATTCTAAAATGCTTTGGAAATTAAAAATTGTTACATTTTTAATTAAGCAGGAAAGTATATCAGAAATCCACAAAGGACTTCCCTGAGAAGCTAAGAATAGGAAGGAATATATTCATGTTAAATGTAACAAATAGATCAAACAGTTGGATATAATGTACTTGTAATGTGGTCTGGATTTTAAAAAAACTAAGCAGACAAAGTATTCACTGAAAAGTACACAGCTATTGATTTCAGAATAATGAATGGAGTGGATGAAATCAAAAAGTAGCTTAAATTCAAATCATGTTAAATTACTGTTTATTAATCAGGGATTTGATTCAATACCACAGTTTCAAGTTAAGCTGACTACATAGAATTAAATCAGCAAAACACCATGCTGTTCTTAGCTAGCAGTGGATCAGACAACTGATTGCTAGTCCGAAGAGGAAAGGATGCTGATATCTGCTGTCTCAGATGAGCCACTCACTGAGTTAACACAGCACTGAGATCATGGATTCTATTGACATCATCTCAATACCAAATATCAGAGCTTGGTATGTTGGTCTGATCTTTCTTTCTAACTCTTGTATTCATTTAATGGCAACCCTATAATCCAACATGAACAGAATTTCATCTGATGTTTCCACTGGGTTTCTGTTCTGTAAGATAATTATAAGAATTGGTATAAATTTAAGACAACATTAGGTACTATTCAACCTGTGGATGGTGAAAATAGACTCTGCCTTAAGATCCGGGTAGAGTCAGATGTTGCACCTTAACTCTTAATGATCTTAGTAATTATGTCTAACTGGTCAATGTAATTTGTACCTTTAGCTATCATGCAATAAATATCAACCTGTTATTTAATGAGTGCCTCTTCTTGTTAAGACTCACCAGTAGTCCATCCTCCACTGCTGTTAATCTTAGACCCATTGGGCAAATATGGATTGGTGGCAGCATTTTATCCCAAGAATTAGCTGATTCCACAGTTCGTAAAGCAGTTTCCAGTAGGAGATTGGGAAATCCTCTCTCCTACAAAATAGCCAGGCTTTCTTTTTTGCAACTAACATCAATTATTTTCAATGTCGAGAAATAAGCAGAGTAATTTCTTGTCATTATTAGCATTTTCCTCCCAGCATTTAAAACAAAATTTGGGGATTCCAACAACCATTAGCAGTCATCTGATAATTACTAAAATGTAATTATTTTGTGCTGGAAATCATGTGGTAAGTGAACATTAAGAAGAACAACTGATTACTATTCTAAAATGCTTTGGAAATTAAAAATTGTTACATTTTCCTGCTTAATTAAAAATGTAACAATTTTTAATTTCCAAAGCATTTTAGAATAGTAATCAGTTGTTCTTCTTAATGTTCACTTACCACATGATTTCCAGCACAAAATAATTACATTTTAGTAATTATCAGATGACTGCTAATGGTTGTTGGAATCCCCAAATTTTGTTTTAAATGCTGGGAGGAAAATGCTAATAATGACAAGAAATTACTCTGCTTATTTCTCGATATTGAAAATAATTGATGTTAGTTGCAAAAAAGATTTTTAATTAAGCAGGAAAGTATATCAGAAATCCACAAAGGACTTCCCTGAGAAGCCAAGAATAGGAAGGAATATATTCATGTTAAATGTAACAAAGAGATCAAACAGTTGGATATAATGTACTTGTAATGTGGTCTGGATTTCACATTTGCTATCAGGGCAACAAGTAATCAGCATTAAATGCTGACCTTCTCAGTTTTACCCAACCCTAAAACATTAATTTTTAAAAAATACTAATTATGATAAGTTGAAAAAAATATGCAATATACTTCACAAGGCAGAGACAGGGAAGTAAACCTTATACATAGTCAAGAATGCTTTCAAAATCCAAATAGATCAAGCTGTGCTGCTCAGTTGTTATGCCTGCAATTATTCCTTTTTCAGCTGGAAGGCAAAAATTTTAATGATAGCGTTATCATTACTATTACACTGTTACAGCAGTCTCATTAACAAATGTTGTAGCTCTATTGTTAAATCAATGCTTGTAACTAAACTAGCAGCAAACTAAGTGGACTTAGTAAAATTTTCTTAATAGTCTTTTATTCCGTAATGAGAAGTTGTTGTTATCATAAAAGCTCATGAATTTATTTCCCATATTTATTTGCTAAGACATCAATGATCATTGGTGAATAATTTGCTCCTTTAAAATCAGGTTTTGATTGCTCCACATTATGAATTTAAGCCTGTTTAGGTTTAAAAAACAAGAAATGAATGGTGAAGCCACTGGGTTGGCTTAATCATAAAGTATAAATGCAAAAGATTGCAAATTGAAAATTCCTAGATGTTTGATTAAATCCATTAGCAGTAGTGCTGCCAATATTTTGACCCAAAAATTGTGTACGTCATGATGGTTAAACTGTCAATGTTCATCATTATCATTCTGTGAAATAAATAGAAACGTCTGACATTTGCACATTGTTATGAAGTCATTTTGCGTGTAATAATTTTTATGGACATGAGTATGAAGAATTGTGGAAGTACTTCAATTTCATTTTAAAATATCAATTAAAATACATGTGGAAACATTTTCTTTGAATGAACTCTTTCTTGGAAGACACTTGTTTTCAGATAATTGCTGATTTTGTTTGTTTGAGATTGTCTCGGCAAAACAGCTGACTGCCTGGCTACTGAGTTTTATGACTATTCTGTTTGAACAGTGTTTGCAGGCTTGGATTGTGTGTTTGGATTTTCAGTTGAGGAAAGCCTACTACATAACAAGCTGCTCAGTTCAGTCTCCTGTTCCTGAAACACCTTTGCTCTGAGATCAAGGGAAATCTTGATTCTTATGGAAGAGTGGATTGGAAGAACTTCTCAATATTGTATTTCCTAAGCAGGTCGCATCTGACAAGACCCAGGATAGCTATGTGGTAATTGTGACTTGATCAAATGTTTAAGAAAACCAAATCCACAGACTTTGGAACAGTCTATGCCTTATTGTTTTTCCCTTTGATTCTATTGGCCAAAAAGTGTTTCTTTAAAAGTATATATGGAGACAGAAATATGACTTTTTTGTTCCCCTTTTAGCTGAAGTGCATTTGTCAATATGTATTTTTTTCTTGTGTTTAAGTATTAAAAGGGCTAAGCCTTCATATTACAATTTACTAATCATTCATCTTACTTCAAATTATATCATTGTACCTTCAGTGTCACTGAGTCAAACTCCTAGAACCTCCTCTCTAACAGCATTGTGAGGGTGCACACACTAAATGGACTGCAGTGGGTCAAGAAGGCATTTCACTACCATCTTCTAAAGAGCAACTAAATAGTCAGTAAACGCTCCCCCAGCCAGTGATGTCCACAACCTGTGAATAAATATATAAATAAATATATATAAAAGTATATATACACATAAAGAACATTTTGGAAGCATCCTTTATTTATATATTGCCATGAGTTTGACCTCATAGATGGACAAGTCCCTTCAGTAGAAATATTTAAAATATTTGCGACTCAGCTGTACTATTGTATGCACATTAGGGTCTGCTTTTCTTCAAAGCTCTAGTGTTCATGTGCAGAAATGTACACAGTCCATGACGACCTAGTAACAGTTTCAGAAACAATCAGTTATATGCCTACTTTGTAAAATAGAACAAGACAGAAATTTATTTTTTATTGCTTTACTGATTATAATTTGCAATGCCATCCAAATTGCTCCATAGGATTTTTTCCATTGAAGCCTTAACTAGACATCTTTGCTAAAGTTTCCATCACCAGTTTTCTATTCTAATTTTCTCAGATAACGTATTTTTGTCACAGATTGAAACATGACCTATGTACTCAACAGTTCAACTATCCAGCCTGTAACTCCAATTGCAAATAGTTGAGTTATTTTCCAGATCAGTGCTTTGATCACAGAAACAGTGTGCACAAGTGCAGAAGTAAAATGCTGCATTTACTTGTATGGTTTCGATCAAAGGTGATTTGAAATTTGAAGCCATTAACTCTGCTTCATTTCCGATCTGTGAAGCTTTTCCAACAGTATTGGTTTTTGTTCCAAGTTCAACGCCCATTTCTACTCCGCAGTGTAAAATGTTTAAATGGAAACCAGGTGATGGCTGGACAGCTTAAGTGAAAAGAATGGAAGATTATTGGAAGAAGTTAACAGTATCGGAGAGATACAGAAGATGTGTGAATAATTGCTGAGCTATAGGTATGAAGCAGGCCTGAGGCAGCAAAAGCACGGTTCAGTAAAGCAGAGCAGTCTCCCATGGCACCAGCCTGGAAGACATATAAAAACACTAAGTTTGCACACCTTCCCTTCAAACTAACCAGCCTTCTCCAAGCCTTGCACTATTTTTTAACAGTGTTCCCACACCAGTCACTGTCCCTGCTAAGAACACTGGACAACAAGGAGGCTTACAGAAAAGAAATATAATGGGTAAATTTCAGCTTGTCTTGTGACAATGAACAAAATTATTGTCTTTAAAAACCTTGCCCTTCTTTTCCAACCGTCATCATCCGTCCACCACTCGACCCAGTCCTGTCTGATATTTGAAATTGTATTGATCTTCGTTCCATCAGTTCAAAAGGTGAAAAGGACAGACAGGATGAGTGACAGTGGGTCAGAGAATTGAAAAGGCAAGAAATCACAGTCAAAAAGAATCACATGGTGTCACAATGAGTGAAGAAAATATTTTGTATTTGCTCAAGGGATGTGGGTGTCATGGTTAGCCCAAAAATATATTTGCCATTGCTAATTGGCCAAGAGAAAGTGATGGTGAGCTTCTCTCTTGAAGTTCTGCAGTTCTTGGATGTGAGGAAGGGAGTTTCAGGATTTTGACTCAGTGCCACTGAAGAAGAGCGATGTAGTTTCAAGTCAGGATGGTATATGACTTAGAGAGGAACTTGCAGGGGCAGGTTCCTCTTGCATTTGCTGACCTTGTCCTTTGAGGTGGTAGAGGTGTAGAAGGGGTAGCCTGAGAAATCCTGGTGGTTTTATAGTTGCACATCCAGGTCGCTTTGTCCTGGATGCTGTCAAGCATCTTGAGTGTTGTTGGGGCTGCACCCATTCAGGCAAGTGGGGAGTATTCCATCATAATCCGGACTTGTGCCTTGTAGATGGTGGACAGCAATTAGCTAAGCAGGTGGTTGGTTACTCACCTCAGAATTCATAGCCTCTGCCTTGCGCTTGCAGTCAGAATGGGATAATTTTACCAGATATCAGCTAAGTGTCAGTTTTTGAGGCCAAGCAAGATTCCTCATGTTATCTTCCCAAACTGACCTCATTACATATGTATCAGTAAGCTGCATACAGTCAGCAAGGAGAGAGATCAGATCCAGAGATACAGTCAGAGTGAATATATTGTTCTAGAAAAATAGAGGCAGCTTGGGAATTTGGTACAAAGGGAAAGAGGTCGTTTTTGCTTGCTTTTTTGGTTTGTAGTTTGTAAGGTTTTTTCTTAACAGGAAAAATTGAAGCCCTGGATCATGGCCGAACACTGGAAAGTCGCAAGATGGCTATTAATTTGACTATCTATTGTAAGTTACTTTCATATTGAAGGCAAATAAGGGAAATATTTACAGGTTACAAACTAAAAGAACAGTCAGATTTTTAAAAAAAATCAAGTTAAGAACTAATTCAAAAAAATACAGATGCCAGGCCAGATAATGCGTTGCAACTGAATGATGTGGGAGCTGGTGGACCCCACTGTGGTTCATAGTGACAACATCTGTTGCAAATGTTGGTTGCCTAAGGAATTCCAGCTCAGAGTTGATGAGCTAGAGTCTGAGCTTTGAACACTGTGAGATTTCAGGGAGGAGACAAATTACCTGGATGCTATGTTTCAGGAGGCAGTCCCACCCCATTAGTTAACTACCTCAAATTTGGTTAGTGGTCAGGGACAGGAGGATGCGACTATAAGTGAGGCAGCTAGAGGAATCCAGTAGGTAGTACTGAAGCAGTCTCAACCCTTCAGCTTATCTAACAGGTTTAAGATTTTTGCTCCCTGTGAGGATAAGAGTAGGGCTGTAGGGAAGATGAGCAAACTGACCGTAGCACCATGGTACAGGGAGAGGGGTAGAAAAGAGAAATGTAGCTGTAATAGAAGATAGTATAGTCAAGAGAATGGACACTGTTCTATGTGGCCAGGATTCAGGCTATGACAAGCCTGAAGATTGTGTTGCCTCCCTGGTGACCGGATTCAGGATATCTCATCTGGGCTGCAGAGGAACCTGGAGTGGGAAGGAAAAAATCCAGTTGTTGTGGTCTACAGATATATCAACAATATAGATAAGATGAAGAAAGAGGTTCTGCTGAGGGAACATGAACATCAAGGGCTAAGTTATAAAGTAGTACCAAAAAGGTGATAAGCTGCAGATTACTACCTCAACCTTGAGCAAATGGGCACAGGGTCAACAAGATTAAAGAGGTAAACAAATGGCTCAGAGATTGGTTTGGGAGAAACAGGTTTGAATTCATGGGACATTGGCAGCAGTACTGAAGAAGGGAGCTGTTCCAATGGAATGAGTTTCACTCAAATCATGCTGGGCCCTGAATCTAGGTGAATTGCCTTGCTGTAAATAAGGCTTTAAACTAAATAGTTGATGGGGAGATGGGTTCAGATTAGTGGAAAATTATGTAAAAAGTAAAGAGGGTGGGGGAGACCTCAGCAGAGCTTATTAAAGCTTCCAGACAAAGTAATATGACAGTATGGAAAGGGTCAGAAATCTAACTTCAGGCACAGTAGATAAAGACAACTATGAGAATGGTGGCAGTCAATGTAGGACTGAGGGTGCTGTATTTAAATGCACACAGTATACGGAACAAGTTAAATAAGCTTACAATGCACGACCAATGTTGTGGGTATCACAGAGACGTGGCTGCAAGGTGATCAGGGCTGGGAATTAAATATCCAATGATAAGGACAGGCAGATGGGCAGAGGGGCAGGGTTGTCTTACAATCGATAACAAAAATTGAATCAGAAGGTGTCGAATCTGCTTGGGTAGTGTTCAGGAGCTGAAAGGAAAAGAGCCTGATGGGAGTTATGGCCAGGCTTCCTAGCAGTAGTCAGGAGGTGGGGAATAAAATAACTCAGGAGATAGAAAAGGCAGGACAGAAAGAGTACAGTAATCATGAGCGATTTCAATCTGCAGGTGGACTGGAACATAGAACATAGAACATAGAACAATACACGATGTTGTGCCGAACATTTGTCCTAGCTTAAGCACCCATCCATGTACCTATCCAATTGCCGCTTAAAGGTCACCAAAGATTCTGACTCTACCACTCCCACAGGCAGCACATCTTTCCTAAAGTGAGGCGACCGGAACTGCACACAGTACTCCAAATGTGGCCTAACCAAAGTCCTGTACAGCTGTAACATCACTTCACGACTCTTGAATTCAGTCCCTCTGCTAATGAACGCTAATACACCATAGGCCTTCTTACAAGCTCTATCCACCTGAGTGGCAACTTTCAAAGGTCTATGAACATAGACCCCAAGATCCCTCTGTTCCTCCACCTCACTAAGAACCCTACCGTTAACCCTGTATTCAGATCAGAAAATCAGATTGCCGGTGGATCTCAAGGAAAGAAATTTGTGGAATGTCCAGGAGATTTTTTTTTGGAGCAGCCTGTGGTGGAGCCTACTAGGAAATAGGCCGTTCTTGATTTGGTGGTATGCAATGAGGCACAATTGATTAGGGAGCTTAAGGTGAAGGAACGTCTGAGAGCAGTAACCATAAGATGAGGGAATTCACCCACCCGTTTGACAGTGAGAAGCTAGAACCAGACGTAACAGTATTACAATTGAGTAAAGGTAGCTACAGAGACATGAGGGAAGAGCTGGCCAGAGTTGATTGGAAGGGGAGCCTAGCAGGGAAGATGGTGGAGCAGCAATGGCAGGAATTTCAGAGGGATAATTCAAAGGCACAGCAAAGATTCATCCCAATGAAGAAGATACATTCTTAGGAGGACAAGGCAACCCTCGAGAAGTCAGGAACAGCATAAAAGAAAAAGAAAAAGAGTGCAATGCAGTGAAAATTAATGGGAAGCCTGAGGATTGTGAAGATTTTAAGAACCAGCAGTGGATAACTATGAAAGCAATTACTGGGGAGAAGATGAAATATGAGGATAGGCTTTAAAAAAAATTGAATCTAAAAGGTAAAAGAGAGGCATAAGTGGACAATCGATTACTAGAAAGTGAGGCGGAGAAAGAATAATGAGGAACAAAGAAATGGCGGAGGAACTGAATAGGTACATTGCATTGGTTTTCACAGTGGAAGAGAACAGTAGCATATCAGACAACAGAAGAGTCAGGGGCCAGTAAGTTTAGTGGCCATCGCTAAGGAGAAAATGCTGCAGAAACTGAAAGATCTGAAGGTGGTTAAATCTGGATAGAATACACCCAGGTTTCTAAAGCTGAGTTTGTAGAGACATTGGTGGCAATCTTGCAGGAATCACTGAAGTCAGGGAGGGTCCCAGAGGACTGGAAAATGATTAATGTAACATCCCTGCTTAAAAAGGAAGGGAGGCAGACTATAAGCTAGTGATCCTGACCTTGGCATCCTGCTTTATCATTAGGGACTTAGACGTCTCACCCTCACTTCAGAAGAAACTCAGTTCCCATTAGGAGAGAGATCTTCAAGCCAATTGTAGCTGCCAGATTTTTGGCACCTCACAGCATGCTGACTCTGATTTCCTGCACTGGCTCGCTGACAATTTGCACTGGTATCAGCGTCTGACCTTGCCTTACTATGCCAGGACCCCTGACTGAAAGCTGTCTTTCTTGACTCGATAGTGGCATATTGCCAACCATGACAATTCCTGGCTTTGTGTCTGCGCTGAACAGCAAGGCAAGATGGAAGGAAAAGGAGCCTGGTAACTTTGGCTGAGGAGGTGAACTGCCAGAAGCCAAAGCTATGAAATGGAATGCAAGGTTGGAATGCAGTGAGCATTCCGGTAGACTCAGTGTGAGTGTTAGTATGACAGCAAGCAAAAAACCCAGAGGTGCAGCCTGGTCCAGTCTATGAGCTATGAACATGTCCGTAAGCACACAGTGTTGCTGCAGCATTATAGTGATTAATATCAGTGCAGTGCAATTTCAACATTGAACAGCAGAAGTATCCTGCAAATGAATTGCAGATGGACCTTTATGGTTTTTAAAGGCAGGCATAAGTTGGATGCCAATGTCTATGGATATAGGTTGCAGGTGGGGAGTGACTATGGTGTGTATCCTATGATGTTGATACCCAATGTATAGCATGGAGGTCATTCCCTTTGATTTCCATGTTGGGATTTCTGGATTGTTTGGAGAGTTTGGTAAATAGAAAATTAAATGTTAGGTGTGTTGGGCTGTAAAACAAAGCATTTAACAAACAACAATCCTGATGAATTGATAATGTGCTGCTGCCTAGCGAGAAACTTGTCCCACTGCTTGGCAAAAGCATTAGAGATGGATCAAGCTGCTCCCATTGACAACATTGGCTTCTCCAAACTTCTAGTCTGATTCTCCAACAAACTTTGCCGTAGCCCATGTTATACAGACCCCTATAAGATTCTGCACTATGTGACACTTGTTACTAACTGGAAGACAACAGGAATATTTACACATGTGCTGACCCAGAACTGCACCTACCAGCACATGTGTAACTGTTCCTGGTGCTGGCAGCAAGATGGACTTTCTGTGTAGTTGAATCTTGAGGTGAAAGCCAAGTTTTGTAAAGCTATCTATTTGCATCACCGTTGAGTGAATGCTTATGCCATGATTGGCAATGTTAAAGCTCTGCAATACCATGGTCAAAAAACTGCTGTACCTTTAGAGGGATAAAACCCAACCACATAGAACACCAATTGCCTTGCCACAACCAACAATAAGTCAGACTATGAAAATAAACACAATAAATGACTTTATTTAAATGCTATTCTTTCCCTTAGTGTGTTGAAGCCTTGTGCAGGAAGCCTCACAAAGCCTAGCTTAATTTGTTAATAATTGGACTCTGAATCCCAAGGGCATTGTTTTGAATCCGACATGAGATAATAAATTTAAGTGTTTTATTCAAAATACGTACATGCTTTCTTTTACTAAAAAATGTTGTAAACGATTCTGCAAAGTCTCTGAGTTCACTGAAAGTTGGGAATCTCATTCATTGAGTTTTTCTAATCACATATTTCCATCATTCACTGACTCATCAGCAATATGTTTACGAGAGGTAAGAGTTAACAAATAATAGGAAGAGTGAGTGCAAGAACTTGCAATTGATTCAGGACTACACAGACTCAAAATTCGGTTCATTGTTAGTCGATGTTAAGCCAGCTTGTTTGTCTTAATGGACACGGCTGACATTCTGAAATAAGCACCGTGACTGACACAGCACTGTGCAGGAAATACTAGCTCTTCTATTGCAACACAAATACAGATAGCACATCCTATATCCTGAAGAACCTTGATAAAGTAATTTAGACTGAAGTGGCAATCCAGTTGTCTCCTGCAGATCACAGATGTAAGCTCAAAGGCAAAAGACCTAGACTATCAAGAGTGAAACCAATTAGGCAACAAGGTATTACTGGATCAAGAAAGCATCACCTGGAAAAGTAGAAAATCTGATTCAATAAGAGGATTCTGGGTAATCCAAAATGGAGGATGGGAGAAATTTCTGGTTGTAACAGGCTGTTCTTTTTTTGAGATATTTTATGTGTTGAAGGTGATCTCCTCAAATTCCAGGAGCAGCAATTACTGTTTTATATGCTGTTGCAATTGTTTGGAACTTTGGAAAAATGGTCAAAACAACAGCACTTTTAAAAGGGAGAAAGACAGACAAAGGCAGCAAGCACATGCTCAGTAAGGGAGAGAAAGAAAGAAACCCTCACAGCTAACTGACACAGCAGTGAAACTGCACAGTTACTGCCATTGCTGTTTCAATTTATGTATCGCTGGACATCAGAATGTCTAGGAAAATTTAACAAACAGCTAAATTCACAACTGATCTTGGAGGAACCAGTTTGGAAGAGATCACAGCACAGAAACATGTAAGTAAATAGCTTTAAGTATAGCCTTGCTGTAAATCTACAGTAGTGAGTAGAGTGGGTTCTTGATTGTATGTTTTTATTGGGATCTGTCCCTTGACTAAATTGAAAAATATAAGCGATCAGTATTAAGTTAGACTGGAGCAGTGTTTTGTTGAAAAATAAGACGGTGCTAATTTCTGTGTCTGTAGAATGGAAGGAGCAAAATGGCCTTTAGTAGATTGATATGCTTTCCTTGTCAGATGTGGGAGTTTTGGGAGAGTTTGGAGATTATTGAGAATTATCTCTGCAATAAATGTCATTGGTTGCGAATCCTGTCAGATCGAATGGATCGGTTGGAGTGACAGTTAGGGGCAATGAGGAATTTACAAGAGCTAGGGGGTGTGATGGAGGGTACTTATAGGAAGGGAACAAAACTGCAGATACAGTCAGGTAGATGGGTTAACTCCAAGAAAGGTAGGCGAGGTAGATGGGTAGTATTGACATCTTCTGTGGCTATCCCATCTCAAACAAGTATGCTAATTTGGAAAATGTAGGGGGTGATGAACTTTCAGCAGAATGTAGCACGAACAGCCAGGTTTCTTGTATCGACACTGGCTCTAATGTAATGAGGGGTACATCGGGTTCCAAGCGATCAATTGTGATAGGGGACTCTCTCGTCAGAGGCACAGACAGACATTTCTGTGGCCAGCAGTGAAAAATCAGAATAGTGTGTTGCCTCTCTGGTGCCAGGATCAAGGATGTCTCAGAGAGGGTGCGGAATGTTCTCAAAGGGGAGAGGGACCAGCAGGAAGTCATTGTACACATTAATACAAATGATATGGGAAGGGAAAAGGATGAGATTCTGAAGGGAGAATATAGAAGGTTAGGCAGGAATATTCTGAAGGGAGAATATAGAAGGTTAGGCAGGAATTTAAAAATGAGATCCTCGAGTGTAGTAATATCAGGATTACTCCCAGTGCTACGAGCTAGTGAAGGTAGGAATAGGAGGGTGGAGCAGCTGAATACATGGCTGAGGAGCTACTGCCTGGGAGAAGGATTCACATTTTTGGATCATTGGAATCTCTTCTGGGGTAGAAGGGACCTGTATAAGGAAGATGGATTGCACCTGAAGTGGAAGGGGACTAATATACTGTCAGGGAAATTTGCGAGAGCTGCTTGGGAGGATTTAAATTAGTAAGGTGGGAGGGTGGAACCCAGGGAGATACTGAAGAAAGAGATCAATCTGAGACTGGCACAGTTGAGAAAAGAAGCGAGTCAAACAGTCAGGAACAAAGCAGCGAAGGAGGTAGGACTGATAAATTAAACTGCATTTATTTTAATGCAAGAGGCCTAACAGGGAAGGCAGATGAACTCAGGGCATGGTTACGAACATGGGACTGGGATATTATAGCAATTACAGAAACGTGGCTCAGGAATGGCCACGTCTTGCAGCTTAATGTTGCAGGATACAAATGCTACAGGAAGGATAGAAAGGGAGGCAAGAGAGAAGAGGGAGTGTCATTTTTGATAAGGGATAGCATTACCGCTGTACTGAGGGATGATATTCCTGGAAAAACTTCCAGGGAAGTTATTTGGGTGGAACTGAGCAATAAGAAAGGGTTTGCATAATAGACCCCCTAATAGTCAGAGGGAAATTAAGAACAAATTATGAGGTGGTTATGGTAGGGGATTTTAACTTTCCAAACATAGACTGGGACTGCCATAGTGTTAAGGGTTGAGATGGATGCAAATTTGTGAAGTGTGTGCAAGAAAATCTTCTGATTCAGTATGTGGATGTACCTACTAGAGAAGGTGCAAAACCTGACCTACTCTTGGGAAATAAAGCAGGGCAGGTGACTGAGGTGTCAGTGAGGGAGCACTTTGGGGCCCGCAACCATAATTCTATTAGTTTCCAAATAGTGATGGAAAAGGATAGAGCATGTCGAACAGTTGAATTTCTAAATTGGAGAAAGGCTAATTTTGACGGTATTAGGCAAGAACTTTCAAAAGCTGATTGGGTGCAGATGTTCGCAGGTGAAGGGACGGCTGGAAAATGGGAAGCCTTCAGCAATGAGTTAATAAGAGTCCAGAGACAGTATATTCCTGTTAGGGTGAAAGGAAAGGCTGGTAAGTGTAGAGAATGCTGGATGACTCAAGAAATTGAAGGTTTGGTTAAAAAAAAGGAAGCATATATCAGGTATAGATTGAGTGAATCCTTAGAAGAGTATAAAGGCAGTAAGAGTATACTGAAGAGGGAAATCAGGATGGCAAAAAGTGGACATGAGATAGCTTTGGCCAATAGGGTTAATGAGGATCCAAAAGATTTTTACAAATACATGAAGGACAAAAGGGTAACTAAGGAGAGAATAGGGCCCCTCAAAGAACA
>NC_057711.1:18863031-18890138 GCF_004010195.1 Chiloscyllium plagiosum | reverse complement strand
TCCAGAATCTGGTTTCCAGCATCTGCAGTCATTGTTTTTACCCCTCAAAGAACAGCAAGGCAGCTTTTGTGTGGAGCTGCAGGAGATGGGGGAGATACCAAACAAGTATTTTGCATCAGTTTTTCCTATGGAGAATGACATGGAAGGTATAGAATGTGGGGAAATAGATGGTGACATCTTGAAAAATCTCGATGTTACAGAGAAGGAAATGCTGGATGTCTTGAAACACATAAAGGTGGCTAAATCCCCAGGACCTGATCAGGTGTGCCCGAGAACTTTGTGGGAAGCTAGGGAAGTGATTGCTGGGCCCCTTGCTGAGATAATTATATCATCGATAGTCACAGGTAAGGTGCTAGAAGACTGGAGATTGGATAATGTGGTGCCACTATTTAAGAAAGGTGGTAGGAACTAGCCAGGAAACTGTAAACTGGTGAGCCTGACATTGGTCGTGGGCAAGTTATTGAAGGGAATCCTGAGGGACAGGATTTACATGTATTGGAAAGGCAAGGACTGATTAGGGATAGTCAACATAGCTTTGTGCGTAGAAAATCATGTCTACAAATTTGATAGAGTCTTTTGAAAAAATAACAAAGGGCAGAGCGGTGGACATGATCTGTATGGACTTCAGTAAGGCGTTCGACAAGGTTCCCCATGGGAGGTTGCTTAGCAAGGTTAGATCTCATGGAATACAGGGAGAACTAGCCATTTGGATGCAGAACCGGCTCAAAGGTAGAAGACAGAGGGTGGTGGTGGAGGGTTTTTTTTCAGACTGGAGGCCTGTGACCAATGGGGTGCCACAAGGTTTGGTGCTGGGTCCACTGCTTTCGTCATTTACATAAATGATTTGGATGTGATCGTAGGAGGTATAGTTAGTAAGTTTGCAGATGACACCAAAATTGGAGGTATAGTGGACAACAAAGAAAGTTACCTTGGATTGAAGCAGGACTTGATCAGATGGGCCAATGGGCTGAGGAGTGGCAGATGGAGTTTAATTTAAATAAATGCAAGGTGCTGCATTTTGGGAAAGCAAATCCAAATAGGACTTATACACTTAATCATAATGTCCTAAGGAGTGTTGCTAAACAAAGAGACCTTGGAGTGCAGGTTCATAGCTCCTTGAAAGGATAGTCACAGGTAGATAGGATAGTGAAGAACACGTTTGGTATGCTTTCCCTTATTGGTCAGAGCATTGAGTATACGAGTTGGGAGGTCATGTTGTGCCACAGGGTGTTGGTTCGGCCACTTTTGGAATATTGTGTCCAATTCTGATCTCCTTCCTATTGGAAGGATGTTGTGAAACTTGAAAGGGTTCAGAAAAGATTTACAAGGGTGTTGTCAGGTTTGGAAGGTTTGAGCTATAGAAAAAGGCTGAATAGGTTGGGGCTGTTTTCTCTGGAGTGTCAAAGGCTGAGCGATGACCTCATAGAGGTGTATAAAATCATGAAGGGCATGGATAGATTAAATAGAAAAAGTCTTTTCCCTGGAGTGGGGGAGTCCGAACTAGAGAACATAGGTTTAGGCAGAGGGTGGTGCATGTATAGAATGAGCTGCCAGAGGAAGTGGTGGAGGCTAGTATAATTGCAACATTTAAAAGGCATCTAGATGGGTATATGAATAGGAAGGGTTTAGAGGGATATGGGCCGGTTGCTGGCAAATGGGACTAGATTAGTTTGGGATATCTGGTCGGCATGGACGAGTTGGACCAAAGGGTATGTTTCCGTGCTGTACACCTCTGTGACTCTAATAACTTACATTTTGGAATGGGATAAATCGTTGAAGGAAATTAATTTTCAAGATGAAAGAGCAGTGATGTGGGACTAATGAGGAGCTCTTTTAAAGAGTCGGTACAGTCATGATGGGCTGAAAGTCATGGTGGGTTGAATGTCCTCCTTCTGTGCATGTCCTTCTGTGATTCATTCCTCCCATTCCCTATCGCAAAGATCTTTGTCAGTTTTCCCACCTGAATGGCCTCTATATTCGTTGGATTTCGCTGCAAGATTGTACCAATTAATCATAGACCACAAGCTCTCAGAAAATGTGCCAAACCTCCATCAGACCACCACCATGACTATTCACCCGACTGACTGCTGGTCAGAAAAAAAGCAATTCACATCAACCTTCATCATTCACAGAAAAGTAACTCTATTTATCGGAAACAGACAACTGCTGAAAGGGCAGGGAAAAGAAATGTGTCCTAATCTGCTAATGTGTACCTTAAAATATGCCTCGTCAAAACGGCAAATACACAAAGTCATTCACGAATGAAACAGACAAAAGACTGTCACAAATATTGTGGGTGAAATAATATAAACAGGAAAAAAAATGTTCTCAAGGTCAAAAGGCCAAATCACAAGGGTAGGTTAAATATTTCTCACTGTTCCTTCAATTTTAGCAATGATGACATTCTGTTATCTGTAAAGTGATGATTGTTCCTCACTTTGGATGTTGATTTGGTGGACCTAGATCTGTCCTTGTGTTAGAACTCCTTCCATTAGGTCTTTTCATTTTTCTGTCTTTTCACTGAGACCAAGAGAAGGGAGGTTTCTGACTGATGTGCACTTACAGGTAAGTAACAGATGACAGATGGACCAATCGAAGGGCTGTTGCCAAACAATTTTCCCATAACTCAAAACCCCTGGTACTATGTTGACTGAATAATGTATCGATCTCACTCTTCCAACAGCAGCATTGTCTCACACAGCTAAAAATATGAACTATTTGGTTTTTCCAGGTTGCGAAGCTTTCCTTTTTCTTGAACAATGTCCAATTTCCATTCCTGTATACAGAACAAAAAGATAAAGACCATAAGACCATAAGACATAGCAGCAAAAATTAGGCCATTCAGCCCATCGAGTCTGCTCCGCCATTCAGTCATCACTGATAAGTTTCTCAATCCCATTCTCCCACTTTCTCCTCGTAACACTTGATCCCTTTGATACTCAAGAACCTATCTATCTCAGTCTTAAATATACTCATTGACCTGGCCTCTACAGCCTTCTGTGGCAATGAATTCCATAGATTCATCACACTCTGGCTGAAGAAAGTTCTCCTTATACCTTTTCTAAAAGGTCTTCCCTTTACTCTAAGGCTGTGCCTTGTCTCTCCTACCAATGGAAACATCTTCCCAAGGTCTACTCTTTCCAGGCCATTCAGTATTCTGTAAGTTTGAATTAGATCACCCCTCATCCTTCTAAAGTCCATAAAGCCAGAGTCGGGAGTGTAGTGCTAGAAAAGCACAGCAGGTCAGGCAGGAGCAGGAGAATCTACGTTTCGGCATATGCCCTTCAATAGGGCTTCCTGATTAAGCCAAAATTCCCAGACAATTTTCTTTCTGTTCATATCCTTATGGTTACCATTGGATCATGTCTCAGTATTAACATGAAGGAAATGGGTTACTGAGGATCAGGCCTGGCACTTTTCTTGTCAAAATGGCTATTTGCTGTATAAACCAATTGATTGATTGGGATTGTCAGTTTAAGGAAATCCTAGTTCAACTGGGTGTATTTTCTGCAGAGATATGAGAAGCACAGTGAAGATGTGTATGTACTTTTAATGTCAATCAATGTTTCCAATCTTTTTAATGTTTTTATTTGTTGTTTTGCTTTAGGGGGAATTCTGAGATACCACGCAGGTAAAATTGTTCCTTTATCCAGGTACCTATTTTCAGCTACTGATTCCAGTAATGTTAGAGCTATTTTCTAAAATGTATTACAGCGTTTAACAACCCTGTGGTGCATTGAAGTGTATTGTTCGTGTGAAAAATTAACTATTCAGTAATTAATATTGAATTATTATTGAACTTGGCTAATATTAAATATTGACAAATAATTAAATATTTTCATGATGTTGATTATATGGTAATTTTTCACATTTCCAATACAGCAACAATTTTTAATATAATTAAAACAAGGGACATTGACACTAATGACTGTCCCAGTTTTGGCATGAATTATTTCTGTCTGTTGATCCAATTAATTTAATCCCATTTACTTCAAGGTTTCAGGACATAATTTTTTTTGTCAAAAAGACTAAAGTAAAATGGTTACATTCCGATATTGTCTTTGTTACATTTTCATATTTATGATCATCTGCATATGTTTCTCAACATGATCTCTACATTTGGCTTTTAGTCTTAAAGGTAAGAGAATAGATGTCAAAAATTCCAAGGCTTGGAAGTTGCTTTGGAACCAAAAATCCGATCATCTTCGATGGGCTGGACAAGAGGGACAATTTAAATTCACTACCACTCTCTTTTGAATTTGGCCAAAGTTGCAGCTGCAAAGGCATATCAGGGAGTCACTTGTTTGCTGCAAGCCAGGTTCAATCATATGATAAATACTCTGCTCCAGTTTAATTGCTTTTCCATTGTGTTGAAGTAAATAGCAGAAGAACCAGGCTAATCTACTTAAAATGTGCAAGCACCCTGCTTCATATGCAAATAAAGTTCTATTTTTGTATTTAAATGGTGCTACAAGATATAAAGGTTCTTTTTTGCCAACTCTTTGTTGGAGTACAGGAAACATATTGAAGGGAATGAGGAAGAGCTGTGAAGAGGTGCAGACCACTTTTGCCTCTCTTTTGCCCTTTGTATATCTAAAGAAACTCTTACAGTCTTCCTTTATATTACTGGCTAGTTTACCCTCATACTTAATCTTCTCCCTCCTTATTTCTTTTTTTTTGTTGTTGCCCTCTGTTGGTTGTTGTAAGCTTCCTAATCCTTTGGTTTCCCACAGCCCTTTGCCACTTCATATATTTCCTCTTTTGCTTTCATGCTGTTCCTGACTTCCCTCATCAGCCATGGTTGCCTCATCCTTCCTGTACCATGCTTCTTTTCCCTTGGGATGAATCTCTGCTGTATCTCCTGAATTACTCCCAGAAACCCCTGCCGTTGCTGTTCCACTGTCTTTCCTGCTAGGCTGTTCTCCCAGTCAATTCTACCTAGCTCTTCCCTCATGACTCTGTAGTTGACTTTATTCAGCTGTAATACCATTACTTTTGATTCTGTCTTCTCCTTCTCAATTTGCAGAGTAAATTCAATCATTTTATGATCATTGCCTCCTAAGGGTTCCTTCACCTTAAGCTCCCATATCAAGTCTGCCTCATTGCACAACACTAAATCCAGTATTGCCTGTTCCCTAGTGGGCTCCATCACAAGCTGCTCCAAAAAGCCATCTCAAAGACATTACCTAAATTATTTTCCTTGCAATTCACAACCAACCTGATTTTCCCAGTCCACCTGCACATTGAAATCTTCCATGATCACTGTAACTTTGCCTTTCCTACACATCTATCTCCTGGTATATCTTCTGCCCCAGCTCCTGACTACTATTTGGAGACCTGTACATAACTCTAACTATGTTCTTTTTTACCTTTGTGCTTCCTCAATTCTAACCACACAGATTCTACAGCATCTGACCGTACTTTGTTTCTTACTGTTGATTTAATTTCATTTTTATTAATAAGGCAATCCCACCCAACAGCCCCCCCCCCCACCCCGCCCACCTGCCTATCTTTTCAATAGGATGTATATCTTTGAATATCCAGCTCCCAATCCTGATTTCCTTGCAGCCATATCTCCGTGATGCCCACCACATCGTACCTTCCAATTTCGATCTGCGCCACAAACTCATTTACTTTATTCCTTATACTGAATGCATTCAGATATAACACCTTCAGTCATCTATTAACTGTCCCTCTTCTCATTGTCATTTGTTTGTCCAATGTGCTTGAAGTTTGATTGCTATCCCTTTCCATACACTCTGTCCTATTTGTATCTGTGCTAGAGACTTTAATAACCTCTCCTGAGTTCTGCACTCTTACCTCTTCCTTTAATTTGGGTTTTCTAATTTCACCGATAAATGAGCCCTTCCCCACGTCCCCATTTAATTTAAAGCTCTGTCTACAGCCCGAGTTATGCAATTCTATAGGACTCTGGCCCCAGCACAATTCAGATGAAGACTGTCCCATCGGAATAAGTCCCTTCTTCCCTATTACTGGTGCCAGTGTCCCATGAATTCAAACCTATTTCTCCAGCATCAGTCTTTGAGCCACACATTTCCCTGCTTAATCTTTTTGACCCTGTGCCAATTAGCTCATAGCTCAGGTAGTAATCAGGCATTATTACTTTTCTGGTTTTGCTTTTGAATATAGCTCTTAGTTGTTCATACTCACATAGCAGAACCTCTGCCCTAGTTTTATCTAAGTCATTGTCACCTCCATGGACCACAACCATTGGATCTTTACCCTCCCACTCCAAGTTCCTCTGCAGCCCACATAAGATAAGATAAGCTCTTAAGATAAGCTTAAGGGATAAGGCAGGAACAGGATACTGACTGAGGATGATCAGCCATGAACATAATGAATGGTGGTTCTGGCTTGAAGGGCAGAATGGCCTTCTCCTGCACCTATTGTCTATTGATATACCAAACTTGAGCACCAGGCAGGTAGCACAACCTTTGGGACTCTTGATCTACAGAGAACAGTGTCTCTGCCTCTAAGTATACTATCCCCAATTATAATGATATATGCATACTCTTGCAAACCTCAGTGAATTGTATTGGGACAATCAGGAAATTCAGGAGTTGGAAAGTCTCAGACAGTTGTGAGAATTGTCAGTGAAATACGCTGGAACAATTGGCAAGCACAAATTGAGATACAGTCAGGACAAACACCAGATTGACATATGATATCTTGGTGACTACAGACAAAATAGATGCCATTAACTCTATGGATATTGTTCTTCTTTCCAACTAATTAACTTACAATGCTGCTCGGCACTCTAATCATTAGGCTTGATGTTAATTAGTCCTTAGAACCAATTAATAATTGTACAATTTATAATTTGTCTGTAGGCACAAATTCATTAGCTACAGGTATTTTACATTTTGGGAAACATCTTTTGATGTATGCAGCATGCAAATGAAGGGTAATTAGGAATACCAAATAAAGGTGTTTGGCATTTTTTCCTATTAAAATATTCTCTAAATATGCTATGTAAATATTGAACATCAATCCTCACCCCAACACATATTTCTGTAATAATGTTAAAGTTACATCTCAAGAACACATTAATTTTCTTAATTGGCACTAAAGTGAGTTGATAATAAACAGTGAGGACTGTTCATTACCCTTGTAAAGTGAATCAACCTAGGGCCAATTATATTTTCCAATACCATACCTCACCATCCTTATCCCCAAATGAGGAACTACATGCACCAAGGTACGTTGAAACAATTATCATAAGAGTGTAAGAAACCGGAACAGAGAGAGGTGATTTAGTCACATGAGCTTGCTCTGCCAATCAATAAAGTCAACATTAATCTGGCTGTGGGCTTATTTTCATTTTGCTGCCCCCTCCACCCAAACCCTTGACTTGCCCTGTAGGTTATCAGATTGAAGTGGTGGGAACTTGTGTGTTCAATGATCAGTTAGTCATTTTCAGCAGGGCTTCCTTGCTGCTGGTAGTGCCACATAAGTTGATCCATCAAGGTGCAGTGCAAAATGTCCTCCATGGCAGAGCTGGTGAAGGAAGATTGTGCATTTCACTAGCTAAGAAAGCAGATGAAGTCTGCAGCAGCCTTCACCTGATCCGTGACTCATGAACATCTCATGGTCCTAAGATCCCCAAGTCAAATAGGTTTCTATCCTTGTCCAATTGCCAAATCCTGTGACAATAGAAATTTGGTAATGGAGATGAGACAGTGAAACCTGGAGTTCTGATTCACAAATCTGCATACAGGCATGAAGGTCATTGGATTCTCTCTTTGGGGAGAGAGGTGTCTTTGATGAGTCATGTCTGTGTCTGAGCAGTCTTCTTCAGGATAACCTTTGCCCAGTCTCATTTGGGATGGGGGGCTAGTAAAGGTCCCCTAAAAACAAAAGGCGAATTATTGTATCTTGTCTAGGAAATCATACCATGTAGCATCAACCTTTTCACGATCAAAGAAGGAAAAGATTTACATTTTGCAACTTGGTACATGGATAATCTTAAGAGACACTTTTCAGAAAGAATTGTAAATGTATCATGTGAACTACCAAGACTCTAAAGTCACATCTTTTCCTGTCTTTTTGGAAAGAGGCTGCTGCAAGAACAAGCCAGGGGATGTACCTTCTACCAGAAATCAAAGACTAACAGCAGCCCTCACATCCTCAGAATTTGAAATGAGATCATAGGTGCACTGCCAGAGCTCCCCCAATTGTATATAGGCAAGGTTCATGATAGTTCATCTATTCTTCATTGGTAATCAATATGGTATCACAGTCATCAAGCACTTGATCCTTGACTCCAATGAAGACATCATGCAAATTCTAAACTTGATGAAGGAAAGATCTGAGGGACTGTCATGCCAGGGTCGGTCATGAGTTTGATGTCTGGAAAGAACATTGAAAAAAATGGCACAGGTAAAGTCAATGGTTTTTGTGTCTTCCTGCAAACAATTTAAGCCTCCTTGTAACAAACTCTTGCTTCTGCTACAAAACCACATGGAGGCAACCTGGATCAAAATGCATACACCACCTTATTGTGCCGCTTTTCAGGAAGTGAGGTCAATATCAGAGTTTCAGGTTATAAAAGCTGCACTCCTGGTCATTTGCAGTAGGAGCTTCAACTGTTGCTGCTGCAGGGCAATGAGCAGAAGGTCACAGCAGCTGAAGATTGTCCTGAAAAGGACTCCGTTTCTGTCAATCTGAATCCGCAATGTGCTACTTGCACTGCTTTCCTCAGGCAACCCAGCCTGTAGAGATATCTGACACAAGTACCATCACCAGCTTTTCAGGCAGTGCTCTCTTTGAATGGCTTTTTGATGAACAATCAGGTTCATGTGAAGAGTTTCACTCCCCCATACAGCCACCCACTCTCCTTGGCAATTGCATGTTATTATGGAGCTTACACCTACATGCATGTGCATGTATCCTGGAGTACCACAGTGAGGTATTGCAGACGACTAGCCAAATTCCTGATTCATGCAGTCAGGAAGCAGCTACTCAGCAGTTAACATCAAATGAATCAAAGACCAATGCCAGAGATGCAACCCCAACACCATTTAAGTGTATTGGAGCCCTCAGGGAGGAGAACACACTTTGGAACAGTCAACTCGATAATTCATTAACAGGACGTGGGTATTACTGGCTGGGCCAGCATTTATTGACCATTCCTAAATAGTTGTCTTTGAGAAGGCTGCCTCTTGAACCACTGTAGTCTGTGTAACGTTGGCAGACCCACAATGCTGTTTGAGGGGGAAATTCCAGAATTTTGACCCAGTGATGCTGATGATCTATCTGAATCCAAGCTTTTCTTCCATAGACTGGAGAAACTCTCCTGTCTTCTTGTTAGTTTCTCCTAAGCATTTCTTTGAGTGCTTCTAGGGTTTTACATAGAATTATGTAAGCTATACGGATACAATCAGGCACTTGGGCGGAACTAGTTTGCTAGTCATGCTGCAATCATGCCTCCTGCCACCCTCCTTCAAGCCCTTTTTTCCTTTATTTCTCGTACACCTATCTAACCTTTTCTTAAATGCATAATTCTATTTTTGGCAGTGATTCATCTGTTGTCTGTATATTATTTCAAATTAATATAGCTAATCCATTTCCTCTGTTTCTCTCCCTTTCTAATGATTGTATCGCCTGATTTTGTTTTCATCAATGTCAAAGAGTCATAAAGATGTACAGAATGGAAACAGACCATTCTGTCCAAAGCATCCATGCCTACCAGTTATCCTAACTTAATCATTTGCCAGCACTTGGCCCATATTTTTTAAACCCTTCCTATTCAAACACCTATCCAGATGCCTTTTAAATTCTGTAACTGAATATGTAGGTAAGGGGGAACATGGCATTCATTTTCACCTTGATTCATAAGCCACTCTGATTTCATCTTCATTATTCAAATTCATCATAGCACAAACATAATTTAAATAATGGCAACCCAAAAATTTAATGCTAAAGTTTTTGTTAAATTATCACTTCTCTCAAAATTCTCTGAAGCTAGAGAAGTGATCTAATTTCATTCAGTCATTTGTCCATGTGACTAATAGCTTGCTCACTGATATTTTTAAGATGTCAGCATTAAAAATACATAATCCAGAAACATCCATGCCCATACAAAACCATTTTGATTTGCTTTGATTTAGTTTTGAAAATTATATTACTTCTTCCAAATCTCATTCTCGTCTTTTTTTCAAATAACTGCTACAATGTGGCAACAGGCCCTACAGCCCAACAAATCCACACCGACCCTTCGAAGTGTATCCCACCCAAACCCATGATCCATTACTCTACATTTATCCCTAACTAATGCACCTTGCCTACACATCCCTGAATTAGCATGGCCAATTCACCTAACCTGCACATCTTTGGATTGTGGGAGGAAACCAGAGCACCTGGAGGAAACCCACACAGACACAGGGGGAACGTGCAAACTCCACACAGACAGTCGTCCGAGGCTGGAATCACAGCCGGGTCCCTGGTGCTGTGAGGTAGCAGTGCTAACCACTGAGCCACTATGCCTCCACAGTCTTCAAATGCATTGGCCTCAAACTCATCCCATTTACAAACTAGCCTTAAAGTTTTCTTTTGCACTCAGATCACTATTACCAGTAATCCTACCCTAAAATGTCATTTGTTTTAATGTGTTGTGGCTCAAATAGAGAAAGATATTATGCTAAACAGTTGCTTTGCAGTGCATCACTTGAGTTTTATTGGAAGAAAAGACGTGTTGTTGATGCTTTCTTGACTTGTCCTCCATGGGACATATATAATAAATCCAAATTGACAGGGAAGAACAATATTGATTTGTTTAGTTTAAGTAAGGCTCAGTACCTGAAGACAAAAACATAGAACTGTGAAAACTGGAGACCAGATGTAAAAGAAATATTTTGGAGAAGCTCAGCAGGTCTGGCAGCAACTATATGGAAATTTGCAACTGAAGGAGGCTGGGAAAGTGGTGAATTTTATGCTGAGTAGTGAGGAGTAATTAATGAAAGAGATGATTAAGGTGTTTCCAGACCAAAAGGCAAAGATAAAGCCAATGATAGCAAAAAACAGATGAAAGCTAATGTTGTGCTGCATGTCGATATCAGAAAGCTAGTCAGCACTACTGAGAGAAAACTCAAGTAAACCAGACACTTTGAGGGTGGTGACGGTTGCTGGTTAGGAAATGGTGGTACGGCCGTTCACCTGTCTCTCCTCCAACCTAGTTTACTGCATCTTGTGCTCCCAGTGTGGTCTTCTCTACATCAGGGAGACCAAACGTAAATACAGCATATTTCGCTGAGGACTTCAGCCAGGCCCGTAGGGGCTGACTTGACCTCCCAGCCGCCAGCCATTTTAATTCTCTTTCCCACTCGCTTTCTAACGTGACCATCCTCAGCCTCCTCCATTGCCAAAGCAAATCAGACTGCAAATTGGAGGAACAACACCTCATCTTCCGCCTGGACAGCCTGCAGCCTGGTGACTCAACACTGAATTCTCCAATTTCAAATAACCTCCTGTCCTAGCTCCCAACTCCCTTTCCAGCCCCTCCCTCTCCCTTCCATTCCTCTGCTCAAATCTTCCTTCCAGCTACCAACCGGATTCATTCCTCCCATCAACCAATTAGATCATGCCCTCTACCTGTGTTCACCTATCCCTACCTCACCATTCTGCCCCTGTCCCCTCCCAAAACCCTCTCCCTGTCCCACTCCCTCTTTATCTGAAACTGCCCTTACACCACACATAGTCTTGAAGAAGGTTTGCAGCCAAAATGTTGACTTCTCGTCTTCCTGATGTGCCTGGCTTCCTGTGTTCCTCCAGCCTCCTGCTTGTCTATCTTGGATTCCAACATCTGTAGTTTTTTGGTGTCTTTTTTTGTGTCTAAGGAATAGTAGGCAAAATGAAGGACAAACTACTTGAAGTTAAGATTTTGACATGAATGGAAAATCACCCAGCTAACAGGGACAAAAAGTGGATAAATATTCTGGTTGCTAAGATATAATGATTATTGCGCCACAAGGATCAGTACTGTGGACTCAACCTTTTGCAATTTATGTGAATGACTTTGTTGAAAGTTATGGCTCCTAAATTTGCCAATTATACAAAGAGAAGTAGAAAAGTTTTGAAGAGGGTATCAGGGGGGCTAAGTCGAGATATATAGAGGTTAAATCTGTGACCAAAGATCCAACATATAGGAGCACAGGAACAGAAGTAGACCATTCAGCCCCTCGAGCCTGGTCCACCATTCAATGAGATCACGGTTGACCTGTGGCCTAACTCTATGTACCTGCTTTTGGCCCATATTCCTTAATACGTTTGTTTAATGAAAATTAATCTATCTCAAAATTAAAATTAACAACTGATGCTGCACCGACTGCCATTTGTGGAAGAGAGTTCCAAACATCTACTGTTCTTTGTGCAGGGAAATGCTTCCTAACATTTCTCCTGAATGGTCTGGCTTCAATTCTTAATCTATAACCCCAGGTTCTAGAATCCCCAAAAATTAGAAATAGTTTATCTACCCTGTCTTTTCCTGTTAATATCTCAAAGTAGAACCTCATATGGAAAAAAATGACAAGGTCCATGGCCCATTTTGAGAGGAAGAATAAGACAAAAGCATATTATCTAAACAGCAAGAGACAGAAGAGTCATAGAGTCATAGAGATGTACAGCATGGAAACAGACACTTTGGTCCAACTTGTCCATGCTGACCAGATATCTGAGCTAGTCCCATTTGCCAGCACTTGGCCCATATCCCTCTAAATCCCTTCCTATTCATATACCCATCCATATGCCTTTTGATTGTTATAATCGTAAGAGGTTGCTTTTAAAATTTTCCCCTCTCACTGTAAACCTATGCCCTCTAGTACTGGACTCCCTCACTCCCAGTGAAACGTCCTCGTCTATTTACCCTATCCATGCCCCTCATGATTATATAAACCTCTGCCACCAATGCTCCACAGAAAGCAGCCCCAAACTATTCAGTCTCTCCTTATAGCTCTAAGATGTGAAAGGATATGGGTGTCCTGGCACACGAATCATAAAAATGCGTATAGTGTACAGACAAAACAACAATGAGGAAATCTAATGGAAGGTTTTCATTTATTACAAGAGAGATTTAAGCTAAAATTAGGTAGTTTATCCTTCAGCCAAACAGGGTATTGGTGAGACCACATATGGAGTACAAGGTATAATATTTAAGGAAGGATGTAGACATGCGTGAAGTAGTTCAGAGAAGGATTGCTAAATTAATTTCTTGAAAGGGTGCGCTATCTCATGAGGAATAGGCTAGGTTTGTATCCGTTGGTGTTTCAAATAGAGTAAGTAGGGACCTGATTGGTTTATAAAAGATCCTGACAGGGTAATTGTGGAAAGGTGTCTGGATTTCCCTCCCTGATAGCATTGTGGGTCTATCTACAGCACATGGACTGCAGTAGTTCAAGAAAACAACTCAAATCACCATCTCAAGGGCAACTAAGCCTGGGTAATAAAACTGCTGGCCAGCCAACAATGCCCTGTCCCACAGGTGGATAAATAAATAAAGGATCTTTCTTCAACAGAAGATGCTAAAACCACAGATTGCAACTTAAAACAAGAGCGTGCCCATTTAAGATAGAGACGGGGAGTTTTTTACCTTACAATGGGCCACGAGTAACTAAAACTTTCTTCCTCAAAAGCTGGTGGATGCAATGTCTTTGAATGTTTTTAGGGCAGACCGAGATAGATGCTTGGTAGGGGGTTTAAAGGTTAACAGGGTTAGGCAGCAGAGTGAAGTAATCAGATCAGCCATGATACTTATAGAATAGCAAAGGCTAAAGGGACTGAGTGACCAACTCCTGCAACTAATTTGCATGTTTGCAATCTGTTATGAGTCGGTTTGCTTTAACAGATTCATATTAGATGTAGTCAAGCTGTGTGAGTATCAGGAAACTCTCAGTACCCAAAAGCTGGGGGGAAAATGGCTACAATTTTGTTTTTGACCTAGAGTATGAATGGGTTGAGTTGGGAGCTGAAGTAGACACAGCAAATTATTTCACTCTGTGGTGTGAACCTCAAGATTCTTTGGGCCCAATTTTAACTCTGCTCAGCAGGATGAGTCCTGCACATGTTTCATCTTTTTAACTCCCAGTTTCAGCCAGGAACTGGTAAGGAATAGGAGCCTGGCTCCCAACAAAGGCTTTCCAATACTCAGGGAAAGCAAGGAAAGGGGTGGTGCTGGGTGGTCCTTTCATCAGGACCTCATAATCTGTGAAGATGGGACAGGAAGGGAGCCCCATATTGCGTGGGATACATCCATATTTCCTGGTCAAGTGTGGAAAGGCAGAGTCAATAAAGTGTGGCACTTGAAAAAGCACAGCAGGTCAGGCAGCATCTGAGGAGTAAGAGAGTTGACGTTTCGGGCTTATGCCTTCATCAGGTTAAAGCCCAAAACATTGACTCTCTTGTTCCTCAGATGTTACTTGACCTGCTGTGCTTTTCCAGCACCACACTTTATTGACTCTGACTTATCCAGTGTCTGCAGTCCTCGTGATCTCCTTAATGTGGAAAGGCAGGCAAGAATAACCCCTCCCTCCTTGGCCACATTCCTCTATCCTCACACCTGATAAGGAAGTTACACGGGCTCTGTAATGATTGTAATGAGGTCAGCAAAGTGGGGCTCATAGAAGATGAGTTCCCTCAAAGAGGCTTTTAACCTCGCCCATTCAGGGAGCCCTTGCTGACAGATACAAACTGGAGTGTCAGAGGTTCTGTTCACTCTGAGAGAGCTGTATCAGTGTCAATGATGCTCCACATGTAAATAAATGGTGACTTGGTGACAGGATACCAGCATCGATAGAGTAATTTCAAGCTCAGCTCTTCGACCAAATCAACACTTGAAATAAAAGACACTACTACCTCCCACTCATTGTTTAAATCCTGCAAAAGCCCCGAATATGTTATGAACTAGGCCAGACACCTCAAAACAGTTTTAAGCAGGTAGCCCAGACCGTAACTTTGCTATTTGTTTAGCTAGGTATATAACAGATAGTCCCGGAATAGATTAGCTGGGTCATCTGCCAAGTCTGAAACAAACAAAATTTATTTACAAAATTATGGAATGAAACACAAAGAACAGAATACCAGATAACTTATCCTATCCAAACCCGGCTTAATGATGCTGTTCCAAAAATACTTGCAACCATCCCAAAACACACGTACCTTAGCACAAACAGTAAACAATGGCACAGGCAATTTACAGTTCAAAATCATAAGGGCAGAAGGACAGAGAGAAGGCTTCCAGATTTCCCTGTGACTCTTACTCAACACACTCCCAAACTGACTTGAACTGCACAGCTGGAAAGCTGGCCATGCCCCTTTAACTACATCAGATTTTCAAAAGACTTTTGAAGCTTTTGGCCTGAAGCACTTTCTGTTCGGGTAAACACCAAGGCCCCAATGAATCATTCAAACTTCACACACAATGGAGCCTGGCCAATTACGCCCTCTCTGAAAAAAATACTCAATGGCAAAGTAACCTTGTATCAAACCAGCATTGTGAAAGATTGGAGAGTCGGGCAGCAAAATGGCGGATGGAGTTCAATCTAGGCAAATGTGAGGATGCATTTCAGAAGATCCGATTCAACAGCAAACAATAACAGTCCTGGAGAACATTGATTTACCGAGAGATTTGGGTGTTCAAATCCATTGTTCCCTGAAGGTGGCAACGCAGGTCAATAGAGTGGTCAAGTAGGCATACAGCATGCTTTCCTTCATTGGGCGGGATATTGAGTACAAGAGTTGGCAGGTCATGTTACAGTTGTACAGCATTTTGGATCGGCCAAATTTGGAATACTGTGGACTGTTCTGGTTGCCACATTATCAAAAGGATGTGGATGCTTTGGAGAGCTTGCAGAGGAGGTTCACCATGATGTTGCCTGGTATGGAGGGCACTAGCTATGAAGAGAGGTTAAGTAGATCAGGATTATTTTCATTAGAAAGACCACGGTTAAGGGGGGACTTGATTGAGGTCTACAAAATCATGAGAGGTATAGACAGGGTGGCAAGTAAGAAGCTTTTTCCCAGAGTAGAGGACTCGATTACTAGGGTCATGGGTTCAAGGTGAAAGGAGAAAAGTCTAAGGGAGATATGTATGGAAAGTTCTTTACAGAGGGTGGTGGGTGTCTGGAATGTGAAAGTGTAAGAAGCGGGCACAACAGTATAATTTTAAGATGTACTGAATTGAATTGAATTGAATTTATTGTCACATGTACTGAGGCACAGTTAAAACCTTTGTCCTACCAGCAGTACAGGCAGATCACAGAGTTAAGTAGCATAGATAAGTGAATAATAGGTTAACAGCGGCAAAAATAAAAACACAGATACAGGCAAATGTTAAGAGTTTGTGAGTCCATTCAGTATCCTAACAACAGTAGGGTAGAAACTGTTTCGAAACCTGCTGGTGCATGTGTTCAGGCTTCTGTACCTTCTCCCCGATGGTAAAGGTTGTAGAAAATCACTGCTATGGTGGAATGGATCTTTAAGAATGCTGACGGCCTTTCCTCAACAGTAGGCCTGGTAAATGGATTCTATAAATGGGAGGTTGGCCTTTGTGATTATCTGGTCTGAGTTCACCACTTCCTGTAATCATCTCCGATTTTGAATGGTACAGTTGCCATACCAGGAAGTGATACATCCAGACTGAATGCTCTCGATGGTGCACCTATAAAAGTTGGTAAGGGTATTTGCCGTCATGCCAAATTTCCTCAGCTGCCTGAGGAAGAAGAGACGTTGTTGTGGCTTTGTAAGCAATGCGTCCACATGAAGAGTCCAAGAAAGGTTGTTGTGGATGACCACTCCCAGGAGCTTGGCTTTCTCCAATTATTCCACCTCATGTACGAAGATAGAGACATGAATGGGCAGGGAGCATAGGGATACAAATTCTCAGAAAGTTAGCAATAGGAGAAAGTGAGGACTGCAGATGCTGGAGACCAGAGTTGACCAGTGCTGGAAAAACACAGCAGGCCAGGCAGCATCCGAGGAGCAGGTTAGCGATAGGTTTAGATAGAGGAACTGGATTGGCGCAGGCTTGGAGGGCTGGAGGGCCTGTTCCTGTATTGCAACTTTCTTTGTTCTTTGTTCCCTCACACAGGGATTGAAATCATAGTTTGAAATGAAATTCATATTAGCGTGAAATTATTTCGAAGATGTCCCTATTTGATTCAGTTAGAAATTTTGTTCAGAAATAGTCAAACTTTCAATTGTACCACATGATCCTAAAAGTCATGAATGGTGGCACATAACATATTTTCCCTACTTTCAAATAAACTCTCATCATGACTGGTGCAATGACACAAGGATTTATTGATGGTTTGTTCTTACACTTTTATTCTCTAAGCCTATGGACAGCTCATACCATCCAGTGGTGATTTCTGTCAACTGCAATTAACTTGCCTGACCTGTTAGGTGTCTGACAAGATTGATAACTGATGCACAACAGAAGGAACACACAGACTTGTCAAGTAACTTTCATTCACATAATTTGGATTCAATGGCCAGCATGTTACTGACACCCAGAGGCATAGTTGACTCTCACAGATTGGAGAGGGATTGCAAAAGTCTGGCCCTTCCAATGACAATAAGGCTAATCTTCATAATCAAAGGTTAGATTAGTGTGGTGCTGGAAAAGCACAGCAGGTCAGGCAGCATCTGAGGAGCAGGAAAATCGCCATTTTGGGCAAAAGCCCTTCATCATAATCAAAGGCCCAATTTAGGGGGTATCCTTGGCACTTAGTGGATGATAGAGTGACCGTCTGTCATGTGTGGACATTTCCAGGAGGCAATCTGTCAGTGACAACCAATGGGAGGGAAGACTTTTATAAATCAAGTAACCCCTGCAGCACCACTGTTTTCTCCTGTAAAACATCCCATTCTTTACCTCCTGTAACCCCAGTTTTCCACAGTCCCCCTCCAAGTGGTGTCTAGTTTTCTGAGCTCTCAATCCTCTGGTTATAATTGCCTGCATCATGATTGAGCAGCTCCTATCCCAATTGGAAGCTGCTTAAAATTGACAAGCAGGTCAGAATGCCTGCAGACAAGGGCCCAGCAGTTTTCTTTTATATACTGAGTACTAATAATTGAAAGTGGAAACCTTAATCACATGCACACAGCTTATTTTGGGCTCAGATTCTCCCCCATATGTAGACGCATCAGATCCATGATTAAAATAGCAGTCTGACTCAATTAATGATATATCCCATTGATTTCCAATGGGTGTAGTTCTCACATTGTCAGAAGTCCTGGCTAAAATTGTAGGCTGGGTTAATACAGTTTGCCATCAGCAGATCAGTTGGAGGCATGGGCAGAAAAATGGCGGATGGAGTTTAATCCAGACAAATGTGAGGTGATGCATTTTGGAAGGTCAAGTACAGGTGGAAATTATACAGTGAATGGCAGAACCCTTAGCAGTATTGATATGCTGAGGGATATGGGTGTGCAGGTCCACATATCACTGAAGGTGGCAGCATACATAGATGAGGTAATAAAAAAGGCCTATGGCATGCTTACCTTTATTGGAAGATGCATTAAGTATAAGAATAAACAAGTTATGATGCAGCTTTTTAGAACTTTGGTTAGGCCACACTTGGAACTTTGCATACAGTCCTGGTCACCATACTACCAGGAGGATGTGGATGCTTTAGAGATGGTACAGAAAAGGTTTACCAGGGTATTGCCTGGTATGGGGGATTTTAGCTATGAAAAACGTTTGGATAGATTGGGTTTATTTTCACTGGAACGTGTGGGTTGATAGAAGTTAATAAGATTATAAATTGCATGGATAGAGTGCAAAGGGGGAAGTTTAAAAGAGATGTGCAAGGGAGGTTTTCACATAAATGGCGGTGAGTGCCAGGAACCTGCTGCCAGAGGAGGTGGTGGAAGCAGATACAATAGCAGCATTCAAGAAACACCTGGATGAATATATGAACAGAAGGGAAGAGAGGGACACGGATCCTGTAAGCAAAGTCAATTTTCGTATGGTAGGGCAAAATGTGTCAGCGCATGCTTTGAGAGTCGAAGGTCCTGTTCCTGTGCTGTATTGTTCTTTGGTCTTTGTTATATAATTTCCTTAGGAAACTATAACTGCCCACTGACCCAAGTTCTGTCAGCCTAGCAAGGTACAATCTGTATCTTCCCTCACACAGGATTGAAATCACAGTTTGAAGTAAAATTCATACTTTTAAGAGTGAAATTGTTTAGGTCTTTATTTGAATCATTTAGGAATTTTGCACAGAAGTGGTCAAAGTTTCAGTTGCACCACATAATCCTGAAGGTTATGAATGGTGGACAAACATGGATGTGACCAGGTGGTGCCCAGAATTGGAGTCTGTCCGGTAGGCTGGCTTGTGGTTGATCTGTATTGACTCCCCTCATAAAACTCATCCAATTTCAGCTTCCCCTTCTGGACAATCTGTGTCTGGGTAAAAAGGGTCTCCCTGTCAGGTCCCGTTTCTTTCAATTCTCACCCAGTCTGCTTTTTAAGGGACGATAAAGGAAATAAGACCTTCTGAAATTCTTTTTGAACTGGAGAACCTTTCAGATTAAACACCTAAGGACGATAAAGTTATGTCAAGTTGTAAGTTTAAAATGCAGACTTTGTTTCGTACAAACATGTGCAACTTTTAAAAAGTCCTTCAATTCCTTTATCACTTATAACCATAAAAATATTGTTCAAGTGCATAATTCATCATTACAACAAAAATTGAAATTCATGATCCCACATCAGAGTCCATAACTACTCAGAGCTGACAATCAAACTGAGAAATGACAGGTAAAGGCAAAGTTACCTTAGTCCTACTGGCCATCAGGCTGTCATCACATTAAAGAGAAATGACTAGTGGTGGTTTGTGCTGAGGGGAAGGGCAAGGTTGAGAAAGAAAGTCCTTCATGTTCAGCCAGTGTAGGAATTGAACCCACACTATTTGTGTCACATCTGCAACTCAAACCAACTTTTTAACCAACTGAATTAATAAAATTATTATTATTATTAGCTCAAAATAATAGATATTCTACTGTGATAATACTAATGATTTGGAGGTGCTGGTATTGGACTGGGGTGTGCAAAGTTAAAAATCACACGACACCAGATTATAGTCCAACAGGTTTATTTGGAAGCATTAGTTTTCAGACTGCTGCTTCTTCAACAGATGGTTGTGGAGTATAAACTTTTGCGATAAATTCTGTGTCTTACAACCTTATACTCCACAACCACTTGATGAAGGAGCAGCACTCCAAAAGCTAGTGCTTCCAAATAAACCGGTTGGACTATAATCTAGTGTTGTGTGATTTTTAATTGTGATAACATTGTTAGTGTAATTAGTCACACAAAACTAACCCAGTAATCAATTTCAACAAAGTGAAATATCACAGAGTTTTTTTTTAAACTAATAAAGAGAGTACTTTCAAAGATTTGTAGTCCGGAAGTTTTTTCTCTTAACAGTTCTTTCTAACAGGTCCTCTTGACACTTTGATTGTTCCCCTGGATAGTTCCTTTGACAAGTCCTATTGCCATTTTGTCATTCTCTCATGACAGCTTGCCTTAGCATATCTTTCTGTTACTTTTCACAGTTTTGACAATTGACTTTGTCAGGTCTGTCGACAGCTTCAAGGAGCTTGATAATTAATGAGTTTATGCATTTTTTCATACACATTCATGACTAAATTTCATATAAGAACCTAAGAACTAGGAGCAGGAGTAGGCCGTCTGGCTCTTCGAGCCTGCTCTGCCATTCAATAAGATCATGGCTAATCTTTTCGTGGACTCAGCTTCACTTATCCACGTTTTCACCATATCCCTCAATTCCTTTATTTTTCAAAAAAGTATCGACCTTAGCTTTAAAAGCGATTACTGAAGTAGCATCAACTACTTCCCTGAACAAGGAATTCCATCGATTAACAACCCTCTGGGTGAAGAAATACCTTCTCGGTTCAGTTCTAAACCTGCTTCCTCTAATCTTGAGGCCATGCCCTCTTGTTCTAGTCTAACCTACCAGTGGAAACTTCCTATCTCTTTCTATTTTATCGATTCACTTCATAATTTTATATGTTTCTATAAGATACCCCCTCAATTCTTCTGAATTCCATTGAATATAATCCCAATCTACTCAGCCTCTCCTCATAAACCAACCACCTCAACTCCAGAATCAAAGTTAGAGCACCTAACTTCACTCAAATCACCCCTAGCCACCCCCCAAAGTTGGCCAGGAACCAGAACTAAAAAAGAAAAGAAATGGTATCCTGGCAATCTCAACAATTCCATTATGTTGAGAGCTGCTCTTCTCATGAGGTCTAACCTTGTGCATATTATGTTTCTGACATACTGTTCAAAATCACACAGGACTGAAGGCAGCTATTGATTTCTATGGGAATCTACCTTTATAAATCACAGCCACCTTCCCACTCCTGTAAAAATGCCATGTCCAGGGGTGGGACTTCTGAGTTTGGTCATGACTGTCATTTTTGCCTTCACAGTCCTTCATCATTTTAAATGATTAGATCAGTCTCCTCTCTGCCTTCTCTTTTCTCGTGAAAGAAGCCCCAGCCTACTAGCTAACCATTAGTGCTGCAAGGGCAGTTAATTATAAGCAATAAATACAGGCCTAGACATATGACACCTATAGATTAGAGTCATGCCAGAAAAGCACAGTAGGTCAGGCAAAAGCCCATCATCAGGAATCGATTTTCCTGCTCCTTGGATGCTGCCTGACCTGCTGTGCTTTTCCAGCACCACTCTAATCTAGACTCTGGTTTCCAGCATCTGTAGTCCTTGTTTTTACCTATATCCTGTCGAGGATGAAATGAAAATAAAATCATACTTTTAATTTTTTTGTACCGATGTCATGATCACCTTGGTCATAAGATGGAAAATATAAATATTTTATCCCATATTTTTAACAGTTTTTTTCGGGTGACAGCAAGCATGAAAGCAATTTGGAGTGAGACAATCATCAGTTTTGAAGGAAAGATAAAGTACAACTTTAATGATGGCCTATGAATTTTGACACCAAGTTGAAAGGTTAACAAAAAACCCAATATGTTTGATGCATGAAAATATTTTTGATGCCCTTCTGGTGTAATCAAGCATTGAAGAGCAAGGGATGCGTTTTGTTTACAAGGTCATCAAGCAGATATGGAATTGCTGATGGATGTGACTCAGGCACATCAGGCAGCCACTTGGAAAGCATGGCTTAATTAGGGATAGTCACATAGCTTCATTAGAAAGAGGTCATGCTTCATAAATTTATTGGAATTTTTTTTGAAAATATGATCAAGTGTGTGGTTGAAAAAGTTCAGTTCACGTATTTGGTATGGATTTTAGCAAAGTTTTTGACAAGGTCCCACATAGGAGATTGATTAAGAAGGGTACAGGACATGGAATTGAGGGAAATTTGATGAGATGGATCAGAACCTGGCTAAGTAACAGGACACAAAGAGTCGTGGTAGAGGGCTGTTTGAGTCGCTGGAGGCTGGTGTCCAGCAGTGTACCACAAGGTACCACCGGGACCCTTATTGTTTGTTATGGACATAAATTATATAGATGAAAATGTGGGGAAAATGTTAAGCAAATTTACAGATGACACCAAGATTGGTAGAGTGGTTAATAGTGAAGAAGGTGATTGTAGGTTACAGGAAGATATAGATGGATTGATCAGATGGCACACCAATGGCAGATGGTCTTTCACCCTGATAAATGCAAGGTGGTTCACTTTGGAAAAAAACGACAAGACGAGGGAGCATTTAGTGAATGACAGGACAACTGGGTAGCTTAGAGGAACAGATAAATCTTGGGATAATTATTCACCATCCATGAAATTGGCAGAACATGTGAATGGGATAGTTAAGAAGGCATATAGGACACTTGTTTTCATCAGTTATGGCAGAGAGTATAAGAGCAAGGAGGTAGTATTGGAGTTGTATAGTGTGTTGGTCAGGCCACTGGAGTACTCTGTGCAGTTCTGATCACCTCATTACAGGAAGGATGTGATAGCACCTGTGGTGTAAAATTATGTCCCAATACATGTGTGAATCATAATGTAAAATTTTTTAAAACAGCACCGGCGGGGTGCAGAGGAGGTTCACCAGCATATTGCCTGGGATGGAGAAATTGAGCTATAAGGCGGGACTAGATATGTTTGGTTTGTTTTCTTTAGAGCAGAGAAGACTGAGAGGGGACATGATTGAGGCATATAAAATTATGAGGGGCATGGACAGGGTGAATTGAGGACACAAGGGTGCATAGTTTTAGGGTAAGGAGCAAGAGATTCAGAGGGGATTTGGGAAAAAAAAACCTTTTCACTGAGCAGGAGGTGGGAATCTGGAACGCACTGCCTGGGAAGGTAATGGAGGCCAGAAACCTGACAACCTTTAAATAATAATTGGATGAGTATTTAGAATATCATAAGATTCAAGAATATGGGACAAGTGCAGGAAATTGGGATGAGCAGACCTTTAGCGATAGTTATATTGATGCAAACCCGATGGGCCAAATGGCCACTTCTGTGCTGTATAAATCTGTGTCCATTAGTTTTGGATAAACTGGGATTTGCACTCACTTATTCATTTAGTCCGATGTTGAACTTCCACATGATCATTTTGTGGATTTCTGTAAAAAAAGAGACACAAAGGTTCTCTGACTTCAGTTTGTACTGCTTATTTTTGATTTTGTAATAGTCTTCTCCCTCAGTTTTCTTGTATACATGAGTATGTAGAGAAGTGAGTGGGTGAGTGAGTGTGTGAATCAATCAGTCCATCAGTCAGTAGATTGCTAGAGTTTGATGTCAGTGACATCAATCCCCACACTGACTGAGATACTTCATGGTGGCCTGCCTCATTACCTTTCTCCTAGCTTGCAGAGTGGTTCACTCAAGTTAGATATGGCCAATTCTCTCTCTCTACTGGTGAGGGATGCCCATGGCCCCTTGCAGTTTTAGGTAAGTATCTTACTGTTGGACTTCTCTATGTGTCACCTCATGTCTCATCCACTTATGTTCACTAAGAGCTTTTCAAATGGTTCAATAAATGAACAATTGCTTTCATGCTATGCTATGGAGCTTAATTATGGCTATGAGTCAGCATTCTTGTTCAAGCCAATATCCACACAACTGAAACATTAACCACAATCAATCAGCTCCATTGGGTGGACCACATTGTCTACATATCTAACACATGAATTCTGGAACAAGTTCTCTGATCAGAGATTCAACATGATAATCAAGCCCAAGAGGGCAAAGGAGATAATTCAGGGTCTTCCTCAATGCCTCCAAGAAAATGTGCAACTTTCCCATCAACACATAGAAAAAACTACCCCATGACGACCCGAAGTAGAGGGAAAGAATGTGTACACCTCGAGGAATAACTTGCCATGGAGGGAGTGCAAAGAAACACAATACTCAAGAAGCTTGACACCATCCAGGTGAAAGCAGCCCGCTTGATTGACGTCACATCCACAAGCATCCATTCCCTCTTCCACTAACACTCAGTAGGAGCAGTGTGTACTATCTATAAGATGCACTGCAAAAAGTCATCAAAGATCCTTAGACAGCGCCTTCCACACCCACAATCACTTCCATCTAGAAGGACAAGAGTAGCAGGTACATAGGAACATTGCCATCTGCAGGTTCCCCTCTGAGCCACTCACCATCCTGACAAGGAAATACATCACCGTTCCTTCAATGTCACTGGGTCAAGATCCTGAAACTGCATCCTTAGTGACATTGTAGTTCTATCTTCAGCACATGGACTGTGCAGTGGTTCAAGAAGGCAATTCACCACCTCCTTCTCAAGATGGGTAATAATGTTACTCAGCCAGCAACACCCACATCTTTGAAGTGATTTGTTTTTAAACAGCACTCAAAAGAATAGAGGCAGGAAAGATGCTTCCCCTGGCTTCAGGGTGGAGAAATTAGAACCTGGGGGCAATGTTTCAGATTAAGAGGTGAACTATTTAAGATTGAGGTCAAATGTCTTCACTCAGAAGGTAGATGAATCTTTGAAGTTCTCTACCTGAGAAGGCCATGTAACCATTGGGTATATTGAAGTTGATAGATTTCTACTTATCACATATATCAATGGGTATGGGAGTAAGTGCAAACAATGAGTTGAAGTAGAAGATGTAGCTGTGATCTAATTGAGTGGCAGAGTAGGCTAACATAAATTCATTATAATAGAATGTGGACAGAAATGGTCACTTTCAGCATTCGTCATCAATCTTTAATTGGCCAGAGGTCAGTTAAAAATCAACTAGATTGCACGGGTCTGGAGTCACATGTAGGCCAGACCAATGTGAAAGGTAGACTTCCTTCCCTAAAGGACATTAGTGGACCAGATACTTTTGTAACAATTAGAGATGGCTACGTGGTTGCCATGAGGCTATTTCACCATTTGCCTTATTGGTTTCCAACCCACCTCCCCGAATGTTAGGTGGGGGCCTCTGTATTGCTAGTTCAACTATGTTTCCACTATGCCACTGCCTCCACTCCAAACTTTACTGTTGCTATATTCCTAAAAACAAGGAGGTTAGAACTGGTCTTTACGAAACTGGTTCAGCCTCAACTTGAGTACAAATCAAGAGTTACGACTTTGCCGCCTAATTGTGAGAGTAGATGTGTTCAGTGGCGAATGAATGCCCACCAACATAAAAGCTCACAGCTACAAGTTCCAATCGATTTGGTAAGAGCTAACAAAAGAGATCCTCAGCAGAACTCGGTGCTCAAGACGCATCTCAGCAGAAGCTGCTGGGCATACAGAGACTGGCAGCTTTTGAGCCTTTGAGAACTTTGAAGCCTACTTTCCAAGGGACACAGTGGTTGAGATGTCAAATCATTATTTTTAAGATCTCACAGAGTGGGTGTCGTAGTTATGGGGGTTTCGGGGGTTTGGCGGCAAGGATAGGAAGTGACTTTCAGCAACTGCCTCTTTCTCCCCATCCACTCCCCCTCACCCCATTCCTGCCACCAACTGGCCCCAGATTGGCCAGAGACAATCTGGCAAACCAATCAGGCAGGAAGGCTGATCTGGATTTCTGGTTGGGAAGCCACTCTTCCCGTCTCTGCTAGGAAGGAAAGTCACTGGGCTAGTGGTGAGTTGAGGCCCTGAAATGGTCATTAATTGACCATTGAAGGTCCATACGGTAGTGAATTGAGAAAGTCCCATGGACTTTTTTTCATCCAACACATAATTGCTGAAGTGGCAATTTCTGGGCTATTGCGATCTTCATTTGAATCATGATAACTGTTCATTTTTTTGGTTAGGCATTGTTTTATTTGTCCTTTGTTACTTTGCATCTCAATTTTTCTGAATTTACATCCTCATTTTTTGGCCTCAGATCATTTTATCAGTGCTGATTTTATCTCAGCTTTAATTAGCAGGGCCATTCCCCCTTTTTAAATTTGCCTATCTTTTCTAAAAGTCAGGTAACTTGGATTATTTTAGTTCCCTGTCTTTATTACCTTACAACTGTATCATTGTTTTTGACATAGAGTCATAGAGATGTACAGCATGGAAACAAACACTTCGGTCCAACTCGTCCATGCCGACCAGATATCCCAACCCAATCTAGTCCCACCTGCCAGCACCCGGCCCATATCCCTCCAAACCCTTCCTATTCATATACCTATCAAAATGCCTCTTAAATGTGGCAATTGTACCAGCCTCCACCACATCCTCTGGCAGCTCATTCCATACACATACCACACTCTGCGTGAAAAAGTCCCTCTGCGTGAAAAAGTGTAACCTAAAAAATCTTTAAAGTAACCAGAGAGTAGTGGATGACTACCAAGAATTATTTCTGTTAGAGTAGATGCTACAAGATTTTAAGATCACCTTAAACTTTGCAGGCAATATTTTTCACTGAGCTTGAAATGCACGATTGTGAAAGATATCTGACTTGAAAAGATAATGTTAAATATTGCTGACTGTGTCAGGAGAACATACTGGACATGTTGTCCTTACTAAGACCAGACTGAAGTCTTGTACACGGACAACTGAAACTATTTTAGTAAACTAATGCATGGGTTAGGTGATGGTGATGGTCTAATGGTGATGGACCTGATGGTCTACATCCCAGGGTACTGAAGGAGGTGGCTCGAGAAATCATGGATGCGTTG
>NC_057711.1:18860078-18862531 GCF_004010195.1 Chiloscyllium plagiosum | reverse complement strand
TCTCTGGATTCATTTCAGAAAGAGTTGGATAGAGCTCTCAAGAATTGTGGAATCAAGGGTTATGGAGATAAAGCAGGAACAGGATACTGATTAAGGATGATCAGCCATGATCATATTGAATGGTGGTGGAGGCTCGAAGGGCAGAATGGCCTACTCTTGCACCTATTGTCTATTGTCTATTGTCTATTGCCTATTGTCTATTGTCTATTGTGATGAGCAGTTTTCAATACAGCTCAGATATTCAGCAAGGTGGCAAATCTGGTGCAGTAGGTTGGCTATAACCACTGTATAACCACTATAACCACTTTATTGTTCCAGCAATAAAGTTTCAACTTTGATCTCCAGCATCTGCAGACCTCACTTTCTCCTGGCTATAACCACCTTGCACTGCAATGCACTTTTAATAAGTTTGCACTCAATGCCTTGAACCTAGCCAACTGGATTTATCTGTTCGATAGTGTAAGAGCAAAGCACAGCTGGAGAGAATTTTAGTGCAGTCAAAATCTGTAATGGCACTGGGAGAGCTCGACAACAATTTTGGCAGAGGATTGGAAATTCACTCAATTACCCTCCAACTGCCTGCTTCAGCACGCAGTGGTTAACTCTTGCTTTAAAAATATTTGCAGTGAGAGAGAATCCAGATACTTTTAAGACATGACAAATGATAGTTGAGATGTTTTTGTTGTATTTCTCTGTTCAGTTTGAAAGAGTAGGTGCACAGCAGTGAGTTGCTGCTACAATGGCTCCTTGTAGTCCTGGTATAAAGGGTATATAAAAACATCTAGGGCAGCATGGTCGGTCAGTGGTTAGCACTACTGCCTCACAGTGCCAGAGATCTGGCTTCGATTCCCACTTCAGGGGACTGTCTGTGTGGAGTTTGCTCATTCTCCCCATGTCTGCATGGGTTTCTTCCCATAGTCCATCCTAAATTGCCCATAGTGACCAGGAATATGCAGACGAAGTAGAATAGCCATGGGATTTACAGGGATAGGGTAGTGGGCTGGGTCTGGGTGGGATGTTCTTTGGAATGTCGGTGTGGACTTGATGGGCTGAATGGACTGCTTCTACACTGTAGAGTTCTATGATCTATGCTGGTGGCTCAGACTGTACAGTTCCCATCATAGGTTTGGAAAGGTTATGGGTAAGAATTTCTGTTAACTGATGCTGGTTCACCCAACATCGGTCAAAGCAACACAAAACATTGAAGGCTTTCAAGCATGAATCATGTCCTGAAATTTCCAATTGCTTAGCAATCATTATTCCACAGTAGATGGGACTTGCATGTGGGGATCCTGCTGAACCACCCTTGCTGGATATTCTGAAGGAATCGTCTGAGAAATTTAAATTTCTGCTGGCTACTTCCCCTAGGCCTGGGACCCTTTGCAACGCCATTCCTTTAAGATTGCTGTGTGTCCATACTGGTGCAGATAAATAAGGGAGCTATTGTTTTATAAGGCTTATTTATTAAACTCCATGATAGGTTATGATTATGACACAGTATTCCAAAAATGCAGCTTAGAGGGAACAATGCTGTCTATACCCCAAAGCATAAAAAAAACAAACAATTAAAAATAGCTGGAGTATTCCATTGCAGCCTGTTCCGCTATTCAATATGATCATGGCTATTCAACCAACTTCGTATCCTGTTCTTGCTTTCTCCTCATACCCTTGACCCCCTCTTCAGCCTAAGAACTAACTCCTCTTGAAAACTTTCAATGTTTTAGTCTCAACCAGTTTCTCTGGAAGAGAATTCCACAGGCTTATCACTGTCTGGGTGAAGAAATTTCTCCTCATCTCAGTCCTATGAGGCCTATCCCATATCCTTAGATTGTGACCCCTTGTTCTGGGCTCCCCGACCACTGGGAACATCCTTCTCATGTTTATCCATTCTAGTCCTGTTGGAATTTTATAGTTTTTCATGAGATATCCCCCGCCTAATTCTTTGAAACTCCCAATGAATATATTCTAATCCAGTATCTCAATATACATCTCTCCAGCCATCCCGGGAATCAGTCTGGTAAACCTTAGCTGCATTCCCTCCACAGCCAGAACATATTTCCTGACATAAGGAAACCCAGCTGCACACTAAGATTCTGGATTAGTGGTGCTGGAAGAGCACAGCTGTTCAGGCAGCATCCAAGGAGCTTCGAAATCGACTTTTCAGGCAAAGGCCCTTCATCAGGAATAAAGGCAGTGAGCCTGAAGTGTGGAGAGATGTCTATCTCCTTTTCCACCTAGTTGAAACTTTATTGCTGGAACAGCACAGCAGGTCAGGCAGCATCCAGGGAACAGGAGATTCGACGTTTCGGGCACAGGCCCTTCTTCAGGAATCCAGGGGGCCTGTGCCCGAAACGTCGAATCTCCTGTTCCCTGGATGCTGCCTGACCTGCTGTGCTGTTCCAGCAATAAAGTTTCAACTTTGACCTCCAGCATCTGCAGACCTCACTTTCTCC
>NC_057711.1:18853635-18858531 GCF_004010195.1 Chiloscyllium plagiosum | reverse complement strand
ACTGCCTGGCCTGCTGTGCTTTTCCAGCGCCACATTCTCGATTCTGATCTCCAACATCTACAGTCCTCACTTTCTCCTAGTTAATTTCAACCTTACTGCGAAGCCTCTTCCAAGGATGCCTACCTTGAAGAAGTTCTCCTCCTCTCTCTACAAAGATCTCAATGAGTCTCTCTCTCACTGCATTCTCCAAGTCCTTTCCTCTGACCTGAATTTCTGATGAAGGGCTCCTGCCTGAAAGGTCGATTCTCCTGCTCCTCGAATGCTGTTGTCCTGCTGTGCTTTTCCAGCACCACACTCTCGACTAATAATGTTCTTGCCTGTTTTCACTGTGGATTGCTGAGGCCAATTAAGATATTGAAGCTTCAGCAAAAGATTCTTTATAGGGTAGGGTACAAGTGTTGAGTTAAGGTACAAATCAGTCATAATCTCACTGAGTGGCAGGTCATATTTGGCAAACTAAATTATTTTCCCTCTCCCAAATTCTGTAGTCAAATCTTGACCCTTGACCTTCTAATTGGTTGAGCAACTTTGCCTCTGAAGAGGACCCGAGAGGAAAACTGAATCTGAATGGAAGCGATCAGACTGACTTATCAATTTTAATTTTCAGTATTACAAATTAAAATTAATATATGGGCTGATGTCAGCTCCCCCGGGGTCCTTTAGATAAAGAACAAAACACAACACAAGTAGCTACTGTCATGTTAAATCACCCTGCAATATTCTCGCCATACATTTTGCCAAATTTAAGTGGGCTAAAGCCCACAAGTCAGACACTCCCTTTATAAATACAGCGCTTGTTGTTCATAAATTTAATAAATCATCTGGACAGTTGTATAAATGCTAAGTAGTCCCCTCAGTTCCCTAAAGACAAAATCATGGGCTACATTCTGCATTTTAATTCTCTCTCAGTTGGTATGAGGTAATTTAAGTGCCTTTATCCAATTTAGTGGCATCTCTCTTTGGTGGATGTGTAGCAAGTCAGCAGCATTTAATGACATGTTAGTAATTATAAGTAAAAGTAATACTGTGATTTGAGTCTCTTTTATTTTTAGAATTTAAGCAATTTGGCTAGGGCAACTGTGAGACCAATTTAAAAAATGATTAATCTGAAATATGTCAGACAGTCATCAAATTTGCATCTCTCGTTAAAACTAATTTTTGCACGAATGCATGCTTGATTTACGGGCTGGTAATCTGACATCACCCATTCACTGAATACAATCTTGTTACATTAATAATGTACTTTACTAGCCCAGTAATGGTTGCTCAATCTCTTTTTATTCTGTGTGGAGCTATTTATACACAATTAAAAGACACAATAATGACAAAACATCAATCAATTATCCCAGAGAAGCATTTTCAAATACCAACCTAATCCATGTTAGTGCTGTCACATCAGCATTGGAGTGTTATCTTGTGGAAGACGGAGCTTACCAATTTGTAAACTTGTTGTCTTGAATAAAAACACAGGTGCCTTCCCTCCTTTAACATTTGCAATCTCCTCCAGTTCTTCATCCCTCCCATATCTTTCACTCTTCCAATGCTGCACTTCAGAGTTCAAAGCCATCTCCTCTTCCTTTGTTGCAAGCGTGTATGTAAGCGTAATTGTATGTAAATACACATGGTGGCTCAGTGGTTAGCACTACTGCCCCACAGCACCAGTGTCTCAGTTTCGATTCCCGGGTGACTGTCTGTGTGGAGTTTGCACATTCTCCTCGTGTCCGTGTGGGTTTCCTCTGGGTGCTCCGGTTTCCTCCCACAATCCAAAGATGTGCAGGCCAGGTGAATTGGCCATGCTAAATTGCCCATAGTGTTAGCTGCATTAGTTGGCAGTAAATATAGGGTAGGGGAATGGGTCCAAGTGGGCTATTCTTCAGAGGGTGGGTGTGGACTTGTTTGGCCAAATGGCCTGTTTCCATACTGTAGGGGGTCTACTTTAATCTAATACATGTACACATACATACCTCACCCTTCTAATTGTCAATCATGACTCAGTTGGTGACACTGTTGCCTGTAACTCTAGATGCTCTGGATATAAAGTCCCAGACCAGTAACAAAACCACTTAAACCTAGAATGACACTTTAATAGAAAGCTGCACTGTTGAAGGTGCTGCCTCTCAAATAAGGAACTGGATTGTTGACTGAGGGCACATTCCTTGAACATATATATAAATTCGAAGTGCAAGCACCAGCCCTGCTTAGTCAGCTTAGCCAGCTTTAACTTCTCGAATGACGGTCGTCTAATGAGCATAAAGTGAAAGCTTCATGTCTCCTCCAAGCCTCCTCATAGAGAAGCAAACAAATTGGAAGTCAGCAGCTGTTCTGTTACACCTATATGAAGGAAAGTGGGCATTGTGTTGTCAGCTCCTGGGTTAGTGGTGCTGGAAGAGCACAGCAGTTCAGGCAGCATCCGAGGAGCAGTAAAATTGACGTTTCGGCCAAAAGCCCTTGCTTTTGCCCGAAACGTCGACTTTACTGATCCTCGGATGCTGCCTGAACTGCTGTGCTCTTCCAGCACCACTAACCCAGGAGCTGACAACACAATGCCCACTTTCCTTCATATAGGTGTAACAGAACAGCTGCTGACTTCCAATTTGTTTGCTTCTCTATGAGGAGGCTTGGAGGAGACATGAAGCTTTCACTTTATGCTCATTAGACGACCGTCATTCGAGAAGTTAAAGCTGGCTAAGCTGACTAAGCAGGGCTGGTGCTTGCACTTCGAATTTATATATATGTTCAAGGAATGTGCCCTCAGTCAACAATCCAGTTCCTTATTTGAGAGGCAGCACCTTCAACAGTGCAGCTTTCTATTAAAGTGTCATTCTAGGTTTAAGTGGTTTTGTTACTGGTCTGGGACTTTATATCCAGAGCATCTAGAGTTACAGGCAACAGTGTCACCAACTGAGTCATGATTGACAATTAGAAGGGTGAGGTATGTATGTGTACATGTATTAGATTAAAGTAGACCCCCTACAGTATGGAAACAGGCCATTTGGCCAAACAAGTCCACACCCACCCTCTGAAGAATAGCCCACTTGGACCCATTCCCCTACCCTATATTTACTGCCAACTAATGCAGCTAACACTACGGGCAATTTAGCATGGCCAATTCACCTGGCCTGCACATCTTTGGATTGTGGGAGGAAACCGGAGCACCCAGAGGAAACCCACACGGACACGAGGAGAATGTGCAAACTCCACACAGACAGTCACCCGGGAATCGAAACTGAGACACTGGTGCTGTGGGGCAGTAGTGCTAACCACTGAGCCACCATGTGTATTTACATACAATTACGCTTACATACACGCTTGCAACAAAGGAAGAGGAGATGGCTTTGAACTCTGAAGTGCAGCATTGGAAGAGTGAAAGATATGGGAGGGATGAAGAACTGGAGGAGATTGCAAATGTTAAAGGAGGGAAGGCACCTGTGTTTTTATTCAAGACAACAAGTTTACAAATTGGTAAGCTCCGTCTTCCACAAGATAACACTCCAATGCTGATGTGACAGCACTAACATGGATTAGGTTGGTATTTGAAAATGCTTCTCTGGGATAATTGATTGATGTTTTGTCATTATTGTGTCTTTTAATTGTGTATAAATAGCTCCACACAGAATAAAAAGAGATTGAGCAACCATTACTGGGCTAGTAAAGTACATTATTAATGTAACAAGATTGTATTCAGTGAATGGGTGATGTCAGATTACCAGCCCGTAAATCAAGCATGCATTCGTGCAAAAATTAGTTTTAACGAGAGATGCAAATTTGATGACTGTCTGACATATTTCAGATTAATCATTTTTTAAATTGGTCTCACAGTTGCCCTAGCCAAATTGCTTAAATTCTAAAAATAAAAGAGACTCAAATCACAGTATTACTTTTACTTATAATTACTAACATGTCATTAAATGCTGCTGACTTGTTACACATCCACCAAAGAGAGATGCCACTAAATTGGATAAAGGCACTTAAATTACCTCATACCAACTGAGAGAGAATTAAAATGCAGAATGTAGCCCATGATTTTGTCTTTAGGGAACTGAGGGGACTACTTAGCATTTATACAACTGTCCAGATGATTTATTAAATTTATGAACAACAAGCGCTGTATTTATAAAGGGAGTGTCTGACTTGTGGGCTTTAGCCCACTTAAATTTGGCAAAATGTATGGCGAGAATATTGCAGGGTGATTTAACATGACAGTAGCTACTTGTGTTGTGTTTTGTTCTTTATCTAAAGGACCCCGGGGGAGCTGACATCAGCCCATATATTAATTTTAATTTGTAATACTGAAAATTAAAATTGATAAGTCAGTCTGATCGCTTCCATTCAGATTCAGTTTTCCTCTCGGGTCCTCTTCAGAGGCAACGTTGCTCAACCAATTAGAAGGTCAAGGGTCAAGATTTGACTACAGAATTTGGGAGAGGGAAAATAATTTAGTTTGCCAAATATGACCTGCCACTCAGTGAGATTATGACTGATTTGTACCTTAACTCAACACTTGTACCCTACCCTATAAAGAATCTTTTGCTGAAGCTTCAATATCTTAATTGGCCTCAGCAATCCACAGTGAAAACAGGCAAGAACATTATTAGTCGAGAGTGTGGTGCTGGAAAAGCACAGCAGGACAACAGCATTCGAGGAGCAGGAGAATCGACCTTTCAGGCAGGAGCCCTTCATCAGAAATTCAGGTCAGAGGAAAGGACTTGGAGAATGCAGTGAGAGAGAGACTCATTGAGATCTTTGTAGAGAGAGGAGGAGAACTTCTTCAAGGTAGGCATCCTTGGAAGAGGCTTCGCAGTAAGGTTGAAATTAACTAGGAGAAAGTGAGGACTGTAGATGTTGGAGATCAGAATCGAGGATGTGGCGCTGGAAAAGCACAGCAGGCCAGGCAGT
>NC_057711.1:18832874-18851785 GCF_004010195.1 Chiloscyllium plagiosum | reverse complement strand
ACCTATCTGCTCCACCCTCCTCTCTGACCTATCACCTTCATCCCACCCCCATCCACCTATTGTACTTTTTGCTACCTTCTCCCCAGCCCCACCACCTCCCATTTATCTCCTCACCCTGGAGGCTCGCTGCCTTCATTCCTGATGAAGGCTTTTGCCTCTCTGACCTATCACCTTCATCCCACCCCCATCCACCTATTGAACTTTTTGCTACCTTCTCCCCAGCCCCACCACCTCCCATTTATCTCCTCACCCTGGAGGCTCGCTGCCTTCATTCCTGATGAAGGGCTTTTGCCCAAAACCTCCATTTTCCAGCTCCTCGGATACTGCCTGACCTGCTGTGCTTTTCCAGCACCACTCTAATCTAGACTCGGATCTCCAGCATCTGCAGTCCTCACGTTTGCCATGGAAATGCCCTAGTTAGTAATCATTACAGTTACAATGATGTTTAACTGAGAAAACATCTTTGCATGTTTTGTATTCAAATCATGTATAGCACGTACTCTTTCAATCTCACTGTGTAGCATAATGTAGAAGTAATCCATATAGGAATGAAGATAAACTTGCAAACTGAGCCCTTACAGAATGTGAAAATATGCTTTATAATCATTGCCTCTAGTTGCCTTTGAGAAGATGGTGGTGAGCTGCCTTTTTGAACCGCTGCAAACTACCTGCTGGAGGGTGTCCAACAATCCTATTAGGTGATTAGGTGATTATAAATTGAAGCCGTTTGTCTCACTGGAACAAGGACTCATGAAACATACTAGAAAAAAGAGACACCATTTCATACAAAATGATTTATTTTTAGATTACTTTACAGTGTGGAAACAGGCCCTTCGACCCAACAAGCCCACACCGACCCGCCGAAGCGCAAACCACCCATACCCCTACATTTACCCCTTACCTAACACTACAGACAATTTAGCATGGCCAATTCACCTGACCTGCACATCTTTGGACTGTGGGAGGAAACCGGAGCACCCAGAGGAAACCCACGCAGACATGGGGAGAATGTGCAAACTCCACACAGTCAGTCGCCTGAGGCGGGAATTGAACCCAGGTCTCTGGCGCTGTGAAGCAGCAGTGCTAACCACTGTGCCACCATGCCGCCGTGAGAAGTGGGATTCCGCTTTCCGTGTATGTTTGATGCTGAAATAGGGTAGATCAAAATTATCCTGCCTGCTAATGGATTTGCTGATCAAATTATAATTTATTGTATGTCATAAAAATACATGCAAGGGCTTATGTCCACCACCTTTGGCCCTGAGCAGAGCCCAGTCTATCTCTGAGTGTTCTGATATAGGATACATCAAACGTTTGAACAACAGGTGAAGCTAGCTATCTCACGTGGCTTCTGTGGAGAAAAGTCATAAGTAAAGTTCTCCACTAACAGACTACCAAGTCAAAAAGACTTTTTGCCTACCACACAATTGATTCTTGTGATATTAGTTTTGGTGCCCTTGTGATGCCAGATATATAGGCCATAGTTTGTGGAGTCTGTCAGACCATACTAAACAATATCTCCCATAGAGCTTGCTACTCATGCTCAATCAGTCCGTGCCTACAAACCTCAGAAATTATAATCCCTTTTAGATGTGGTTCTGCTATTCAGACCATGCTAAGAGTTACCCCGTAAACCAATTTAAGATCACCATTTGGGGCCACAATGTATTCACGCATGCTAGAAGCTACTTAGATAAGTATTATGGATGTTTTATGTGAGCAAAAGGAATTTAAATATACATATCATGTTCTGAAAAGAACAATAGGTCATAAAGACTGCCAAACTCTGCTTCATCCCCACAGCAACACTATGACCAACCAGAAACTATTTGCCTGGTTTGAGAATTAAGGTTGACAGTTAATGTTTCTTGCTGCATCTCCATGCCAATTATGATCCAACCAGTCAGCAACATCACTTATGTTATATAAAATGGTGTCTCTTTTTCACAAGTTTATTTCTTGACCCCAATTTTGATGAGTACAGGATGAAAAATTCAACCTCTAGTCCCTTTTAGTCATGGTTAAATTCTGCACTGCCAAATTTTTTAAGGAAATTAAGATTTCCAGAGATAAGAGGAGAGCTCATCAAATTATCTATGAAAGTAGAAGGTGCATGTGAGTAAATTGAAAGATGATTTACACGTGATGTTCTTCTATGCTTCCTTGCTTTACCAGAAAAGAACAAGAAATGGATTTGGGGATTAATTTGGGCAGCAGGGCAACTGATTTTCAAGTGTGGTTTTCTGTGACAGATAGGAAGCATACTATTCAAAATAAGATGCATCCTTTACCCATGGCTTAAGCAATTTGCATTTTCAATGTTGCAGCAACAGTCATGTGCTGCCCAATATGGCAATGATATTTTGTTGGGTTGAGTTCCTATTCTCAGTATTTGGGTCTCCTCAAACCTCAGCCATTTGGGCACAAGGTCATAACACTGTTCCAGAAGACCCCCAAAACTGGGATCCCCTGAATTTACCCTCCTCTTAAAACACAGTGAGATGAGGGGTGTCGGGTAAGCGCCTTACATACTTGTAATGTTTTCACAGACTTTTGGCAAATCAATGAATTTCTAAATGAAATAACCTGTTCTTATATCAATAATATGGAAGATATCAATACACTTTACCCTCTCGAACTGTGCTCTGTTGCCAAAAAAAATTAAATATGTAAAATAGATTGTTTAATTAGTACTTGCAAGATCTAATTGTTCCTGAGCACTGGTGTCCTTCTCTCATACAGGGTAATTCAATGGAAATCATTAATTAACTTTGTTGAAGAGCGCTAATTAGTTTCCCCTTGTTACTAAATGTTCACTCCTCCAGGAATTCAACTTTTAATAAATTAGCTTTACATTGATTTATCGTCTCCATTATGTGACATTTACTGAGAAAGTGTTCAGTGAAACTAACCCACATAGAGTAGGCAAAGTAAATCTAATGGTAGAATTGTCAGCAACTTCTTCTTGGGCTGAATAGCAACAGTGCTTTATGGAGCTTCTTCTACACAAATGTTAGATATATATAAACACATCAGGAGTGGCCATTGGTATGTGGACTTAAGGTCACATAAAAGGACAGACTGTGTTCCACCAACATTAAACTGTTACAAGTTTTGCCTCACATATACTCCAGCAGCACAATTTAATTCTTTGCCACCCAGAAGGCAAAGAGCTGCAGATGCGGAACACCACCATATATCTCTCCAAGTCTCACTCCATCCACACTCAAAGCAATGATGCAACTCTCATACCTGACTTAAAGAGTTAAAGAAATAAACCCCATTCCATCGGATAATATTGACTTTTTGTGTTCGTGTGAAGCAGTCATTATAATCGGCTGTCGGTTTTACAGCTCTCCCTTTTTTATATCCTTTTTCCCTTGGACTGCACAAAGTAAAATTCTACTCCCAGGACTAAAGCTGACTGTTCTCACAGTCTATCTTGGAAGTCTTGGTTTCAAGTATTTTTTAAAGAGTTTTGAGTGATTTCCAAATCTAGTTTTCATCCAGTTTGGCCCTTCTTACAAACATCTTTCCAAGTTTGATATGTTTCAGAAACAGCATTCATTGGGGCTGTCAAAGGTGATGCTGTCTCACGTTATCTGTATTCTCCAGTTCCTTCCCAGTTGGTTTTCTGTTCGGAACGGAGCAGAGCATTTCCTTGCTCCTTCACATCTTGTACATTTATTTTCAAGGCCTTGTCAATGACTTCTCGGGTTCCCTCCATTTGTGCAGAAAATTACTCATTGCAGAGCTGTATTGGCACATTATGCACCATTTATAGCGGCAAATGGCCTATTTAGAAGTTTAATGGATGCTTCAAAAGCATGCCTGGAAGATACTTTTGATTGCTTTTTTTCCTAAGTGCCACAGTGGAATCAGATGCAGGGAGCAATATTTGCCTTACTGATAGCACAATAAAACAGGGGAAATGTTACGGATGACATTTGGGGGAGAAAATGTAAGACAGTGAGGGAAGCATATGTAGATTCTGTACTGAAATACCAAAGATCAGAGTGATCTTGGTGTGCACGTACACCGGTGCTTTAAGGTATCAGGATGGCCGAATAATGTAGTTAGGAAGACATAAATTATACTTACCATTATTAGTCAGGACATAGAGTTTAAAAGCAGGATGGTTATGCTGAAACTGTGTGAAATATTGGTCAGGCCACAGCTAGAACATTGTGTATGGTTCTGGAATCCACATTATAGGAGTGATGTGATAATACTGGAGAGGGTAAAGTGCAGGTTTACCAGGATGCTTTTTTAGATTGGAGAGTTTCAGCTGTGAAGAGAGATTGAAAAGACTGGAGTTGTTTTCCTTGGAGAAGAGGAGACTGAGTGGGGACATGATTGAGATGTATAAGATTATGAGGGGCATGGATAGGATAGACAGAATGGAACATTTCCCCCTGATGGAAGGATCAATGACCACGGGCATTAATTTAAGGGGAAGGAGGTTTAGAGGAGATGTGAGCAAAATTGTTTTCACCCAGAGGGTGGTGGGCATCTGGAACTCACTGTCTTGAAGGCTGGTAGAGGGAGAAACCCTCAGAACATTTAAGAAGTATTTTGATGTGCACTTGCGATGCCAGGGCATACAAGGCTATGAGCCATGTTTTGGAAAATAAGCTTTAAAAAGTTAAATTGTTGTTTCTTACCAGCAGAGACATGATGGCCTGAAGGGCTTTTTTCTGTGTTGTAGATCTCTAACACTCTACAAACTGGCAGAATAAGTTCAAAGAACTGAATGTGTGGCTCTTGATAAAAAGCAAAATTCTATGGATGCTTGAAATAAACACAAGGAATGCTGGAAAAGCTCAGCAGGTCTGTGCAGAGAAATATTTCAAATCTGGTATGACTTTTCTTCAGATCTGGCCCACCAGGAGGTAGAAATGAAGCAACAAATGCCACTGATCGTGTCTTTCCTGGTGCCCTAACTGACCTAGATTCGTATGTGTGTGATCCACCACAGAGAATGGATCCAATGGAAGGCACCAGTACAGATAAGAGACTGGGAAGGTCTTCTGGAGCAAATGCTGGTATCACCCCAACTCTTACTAGAGCTCTGGTGAAAACAGGGAATCCTGCCATTAACATGGATTTAAACAATATCGTCACCATGGCGTATTTGAACTTGCTAATCATGCAAATCTTAGTACATGATCACTGGGGAAGGAAGATTCAAGTAAAGAAGTGTGCAACAGCACCTCCAGCTGGTCTTGAGCAGGAGAACTAAGCAATTTGTTAGGGCCTCCAATGATAGTGGCGATGGTGAGCAAGGGTAGCTGGGGCTGTTGAATGGATCTTCACTGGAAACTTAGTTTGATGGAAAGCCAGGCCAATGGATGAAGGGTGGTTTGAAAAATGATTGTTCAACATGTAACCTAGACTATGTTCTGTGCAAATACTGTAAATAGTTCCGTTTATCCTTAATTTCCCTTCCTGTTTGAAATGGCCTGATGTCATGGGAACAAAATATCTGCCTCATGATCTTTGAGCCATCTATGGATTCCTACTTCTTCATATGCTATCTTGGAACCATATTATCACTAGCTACTGATGAAGGAGCTACACTCCAAAATCTTGTGATTTCAAATAAAACTGTTGGACCTGGTGTCATGTGACTTCTGACTTTATCCACACCAATCCAAAACCGGCACATCCTGTCCTTTATCAACATTAATTCAGAATCCTGGAACTCCCCACCAAACGGTACCATAGTATTCCTTTACCACACAGACACGCAACTGTTTACCTTACTACCACTTTATCAAGGGGAATTAGGAACATGCAATAAATACTTGCCTGGTCAGTGATTGCATCATCCCATCAATGAATTTAAAAAAGGACATTAATGTATGATTAAGAGAAGGGGCTTTCTTGGAATGATCCCACATTTCATTCCGATCGACACCTTTCCTCCACCATCATTAGGGCAATATGCTTGAATTCCCTCCTTGATAGCTCGGTGGGAGTAACTTCATCCTGCGGATAATAGCTGTTCATGAAGGCAGCTCATCATCAACTTCTCAACGGCAGACTATAGATTGGTGATAAATGCTGGTCTTGCCAGTCATGCCCTTATCTTTGAATAAGTGAAGGAATAAGTAACAAAACCAACAATATATCTGTTGAGCACCACTGAACCACTGGCATAGTTGATACAGATGCCATTAAGATAAATAACCTGAACAGAATGGTAAAACTCAGACAGCTGCACTCAAGCATTTTGAAACCAAGAAAAATGGTGCAATTGCAGTCAATTCATCAGACGGACAAAAGCTGCAACTAATGTACAGCTACTATTTTGGGACTCAGACCTGCTTTTTGAAGTTTAGTTTATCAATCTCCAACTTTGGAGAAAATCAGCTCATTCTTAACTTCAAACATTTTGTGTTGCCTCAGTTATGATCCTACTGCAATCTATGTGTTGTGATGGGTTCTACTCTGAAGCAATTTCAAATCCAAAACATAATTTGGACGTTCAGTTGCCTCACTGTATTCACATCTTAGACTGAAAGGATTAAGAAACCATTCCACAATGAGATATTGAAGATTGTGAGTTTAGCCGTGGGGCAGCATGCTGACTCAATGGTTAACAATGCTCCCTCACAACACCAGGGACCCAGGTTTGATTCCACCCTCGTGCTACTCTCTGTGTGGAGTTTGCACATTCTGCCCGTGTCTGTGTGGGTTTTCTCTGGGTACTTTGGTTTCTTCCAACAGTCCAATCATGTACACATTAGGTAAATTGGCCATGCTAAATGCCCATATAGTCAAAGGATGTCTAGATGGATTAGCAATGGGAGTTACAGGGATAGGGTAGAGGTTTGGGTTTGGGTGGGATGCTCCTCAGAGGCTCAGTATGGACTTGATGGGCTGATAGCCTGCTTCCACACTGAAGGAATTCTTTGATGATATTATAATGGACGTACGCTGAAAAAGAGCAAGAATTTGTTTGATAAGACAGGCATGGAGAAAATAATTCTACATTTGGAGGACACCAGAAGTAGGGGAGAAAAATTGAATACATCAGGATGCTTGACTGTTTTTGGTGCAGACAGCACACCAATTTGATGTTGCCTGCTAATTTGCTACATTCCTGTATCCCTTAAAGTGAGGGGCATTCTGACACCTCCATCCTAGATTGTGGGGGATTATTTGTAGACATTGGTAAACAGGCAACTGAATGGCTGGAAGTATCTCTTGATTCCTACATATTACTTCACACCAGCTTTCTCTCTCAAAATGAGGTGCGTTCTGGCCATTGGAAAAAAAACAGCAAAATTGACGAAGGAGGCATACTGGTCTGATTTCTCTCACATGTTACAAAATGGAGGGCCAGTACAACCAGTACATTTATTTCCAAGTATAACTGGTTTCTCCATCTTGGGAGGAAATCCAAGTTGGAGGAACTTGGATTGTTTGTAATAGCATAGAAAGGTGAGGGTGGTGGGCTGCAAACCATAGAAGGATCAACCATGATTTTGTGGAGCAGATTCAAGCAGTCTACTGCTGCTCCAATGTCCAAGCATTCCCATGCAATGGACGGGAGGAGGTTGTGAATTATTCCCTAGTTGTCAAAAGGCCTAGCAGAAGGATTTTGAAAAGACAGTAGATTGGGTTAGCGGAGGGTGTCATGGTCCTGGGGTCAGGCCCCCGGAGGGCTGAACTAAATGCCATGTAAAGTTCAAGGAGATCATGGAATAGCCAAGGTGAGTGAATACAACTTCAAATGCCCTATTCAATCCCAACTGTACCACTAGCCTCAATGGGAATTCAGACTCTATCTGGATGCAATCCTAACACAAATGCCTGCAAAAGTTGTAAACTCGCCAACTTTAAGGGCATTTAAGTGGTCATTGGATAGGCATACGTACAAGAATGGAATAGTGATGGTTAGATGGACTTCAGATTGGCCGGCGCAACACCGAGGGCCGAAGAGCTTGTATTGCACTGTAATGTTCTATGTTCTATAAGATGGTGATAGTTGCTGGAGACCAATCTTCTCAGCAACTGGACATTTCTGCAAGACTCCCTAGATTAGACTCCCAGAGCCAACCATTTTAGTTGCTTCATCAAGCACTTTCCCTCAACCATAAGCTCAGAAGTGAGAATGTTTGATAATGATCAAACAGTGTTCACAGGCACTTGCAATTCTTCAGATACTGAAGCAGTCCATGTCCAAATGCGATCAGACGTACATAGCACACAAGTTTGGGTGATTACTCCCTTTGCCATTTCTCTCTCCTGACTAACAATGTATTCTAAACCTTGGTGCGACTCACTTGCCCTCTCTCTCCACAGATGCCGCCAGAGCTGCTGAGTTTCTCCAGCATTTTCTGTTTTTATTTCAGATCTCCAATACCTGCACTATTTCCTTTTTATTTGAGACCAAGCTAGAGCCAGCTAAAGTAAATAGAGCTGAGACAGGATTCTGAGGAAATAAACAGAGCCAAAAGTGACCCATCAAGCAAAGGAGGTGCCAAGGAAAGGAAGGGGTGTTAATGTAAGATTATGCAAAGCTGCCAAAAGCTGAATAATGCTTTGTGGCCCTGTAAGGGGAAGTACTATCCAAAAGGATTGGGATAAACTATATAAACACTCACAAAAACAAAGGGCTAAACTCAGATGAAAAAGAATTGAAAGATCGAAAGACAATCAGTTTACTTGAGCAGAAGTAGGAGAGATTGAAAGAGACACATCCTAACAGTGTTCAGTAGAGTCCTTCTGACCAGAATTAACGAAGGACTCAACAAGTGGACAGGCAAATGTGGGTGAGAAGAAGCCCATATCTTCACTGGCTAAACAAGCAGTGGGACTAACCACACTTTGACGAGATGTTAGTGAGTAATTCCCTTTGCTTGATTGAAGAGTCTCATTGCAGTACAGTAGGGGTCAGACTGCCACATGAGGGCAGCAGTGTTCCAAGAGAAATGAGGGCAAGATTCAACCAACTCCCCGCCTAATGCCAAGGCCTGAATGCTAATGCTCCTGACAGCTACCAGCAATAATGTTTGAATGTAATTATGCCTGACCTACAACCTGTGAAAACCTGAACCCTGCATCTCAGTTTCCAAAGATATGGAAGGGACCCACAGATCCGCATGGATTCCTGAAACCAATGCAGCACTCTCACACTCAGAAATAAACCCAATCTGAGAGCTCAGCATTAAGTTACACCAATTTATGGGTAGCATGGTGGCTCAGTGGATAGCACTGGTACCTCATGGCACCAGAGACCTGGCTTCAATTCCAGCCTCAGGTGACTGTTTGTGTGGAGTTTGCATGCTCTCCCTGTGTCTGTGTGGGTTTCCTCTGAGTGCTCCGGTTTCCTCCTGCAGTACAAACATGTGCAGGTTAGGTGGATTGGCCAGGAAAAGCAAGGATAGGGTAGGAAGTTGGGCTGGGTGGGATGCTCTTCGGAGAATTGGTGTGGACTCATGGGACAAATGGCCTGGTTCCACACAATAGGGATTCTATGATTAACTAAAGTGGACGGCCATTGAGTATGATTGAGAGAATGAACATTTCCACGCTGGTGCTTCCTTCTGCTTGAACATGAAAAATGAAACAAAAGTTAGTTTTCCTCTGAAGCTTTGATGATCACAATGTGAAGACAGGGTGGTAAAATTTATTTTTTAAATTGTTTAAAGGAAACAGAGGTTTTTGTTTGGTATTCATCAGGTTTAGGACACAAGAAACAGAGTTGAGTAACGTCCATTTAACAGAATGAATGAGTGTGCTGATTGGTTGAGTTACTTTTGGCACAGAGATGTATCAGTAATATTTGACTTTCATTTTAGTTCTTAGACAAATAACCAGGTTCTGATTGGTCAGGGTGTTGTCATATGAATGCAGCAGCAATTAGCTACAGATGATGGCCCCTCCTTGTTTTCCAATGAGCAAGAGACAATGCATATACAAATTCTATTGGCCTGCATAAAACAAGGTCCTGTGCGTTAATGTCAGTAGCTTGTATCACACTGCAAGTCTGACTGATTGCCCTAAATTAGTTTCTGATGTAATCATTAGCAAAGTGCTGAATATTTAATAAATGATATCCAATTTACAAATCATATCAAGCGACGGACATTCTTTCCCAAGGCTAGCATACGTGGGCTAGTTGAGCATGATCGGCATGTTACTCATTACGAATATTCAACAGGAGCAGGATGCTGCCATCAAACCAAGTGTTTGCACTGTGGGAAGGGGGTAGTATATTGGCACAGAAAAGCAGAGTCACTGGGAACAGGGAAAAGACATGAATATGTCACTTTCTAGTTGGCACGATGTAACGAGAAGTGTGCCACATGGATCAGTGCACAAGTGTCCATGTTTTACAATTTACATAAATCTAAATCAATAAATAAACATAAATATCTGGCAATACTTTTTTTTAATTATCCATTCAGATATGTGGGGGTCACTGGTTAGGCCAGCATTTATTGTCCATCCCTAGTTGCCCTTGAGAAGGTAGTGGGGACCAGACTTCTGAACTCACTGGTGTCCATGGGCTGTATTGAGCCAAAATGCCACTCGATTCAGAAGCGCTGAAGGAACAGTGACATATTTCCAAGTCAGGATGTTGAGTGTCTTAGAGGGGATCTGCTGTTCCCATGTATCTGCTGCCCTTCTCCTTCTAGGTGCAAGTGGTCAAAAATTTGGAAGGTGTTGTCTCAGAAGCTTTGGTGAATTTCTGCAGTGCATCTTGTAGGTGGGACACTGCTGCTACTGAGCATCGGTATGATGCTTGTGGATATGGTACCAATCAATGAGGCTGTTTTGTCCTAGATGGTGTCAAGCATCTTGAGTATTGTTGGAGCTGCACTCATTCAAGCAAATATAATATGTGTATATATGAAATTGTCTAATTTCACAGGATCAGAACCTTGTAGCATTTACAGACTTTTTCTTTGCTTTTAATTCCAAAAAGTTTTGTTTTTAAAGAAATGCTACGGAATTTTTTTTAGAAAACTATCATAAATTCAATCACTCTCTGGAAAAGTCCAATGAAGCCAATGAAATATTGGACCTCTCAAGTGTCTGAGAAACTTCAGACTGGAAGAAATTTAACGTGGAGAGATAACAATGAGGTTGATTGGTACCTAGCCTTGGCAGAAAACTACCTTTCCTGTTTTAACTTGCAGGAATATACAGGAAAGGCATTAAAATCTGACTAAAACAATAGTTTGTGAGTTATTGACAGATGCCCCAATTTGTGGATTGAAAAGATGTTGCGGGCCACATAGTTTTATGTATGGCCTGTGAGAACCCCCTACCCTGCAGGTAAAACAAAATGAAAGGCTCTCTCTGTTGCTCTGCATGCTAGAATTTAATCACTATCAAGAAGAACAAGAGAAGTACAATTTCTGTCAATCTGACAACACAAGAGTCTTGAAATCAACTGCTCAGCTTTCAACATCAATACTGCAAGTGCCATCCAATCATGGTAGCACCATCACCTAATCTTCTTTTCATGAACAATACAGAGAATAATATCCTTCTTCCTCACTCTAATTGAACATGCCTCTTGATTCCATCTATGTGCATGTTGTTGTGTCACTATTTCTCCTTGGATTTAGTCATTACTAAGCTCTCTTTTTGTCGATTCAAGAAAATCAGGTTAAATTAGTTCCTTTTAAAACATAAATCCACTTGGGTCTGGCAGAAGGGTATTCACAACAGGTGCGATTCTTTTCAAATTAACCTTGCTGCAATCAATCGAAGGGGTGGATGAATAACAGAACTGGCTCATGCATCCTCATTCAGGAACTTAACAATGTGGGGTATCCCACCTGAGCCATAACAAATTGCTGCTACAGGGTCTAATGGTAACATATGAAAAGGATATTATCTAAATAGGGAGAAATTGCAGAACTCTGAGATACTGATGTATCTATGTATCCAGTTCATGAATCACAGAGGGTTCATGTGCAGGTATAGAAAATAATTAGGGAAGCTGCCATTATGTTATAATTTATTGCAAGGGGAGTTGAATACCAAAGTTGCAAGATAATGTTTCAGTTACACAGGGCACTAGTGAAACCACCACAAGTATTGTGTACATTTTTGGTCACTTTATTTAAGGATCAATGTAATTGGGAAACAATTCACAGGAGGTGTTTCTGATGTTACTCCTGGAGTTTCAAAAATACAAGGTGAATTGATTGAACATATAAGATCCTGAGGGGTCTTGAGAAATTAGATGTGAAGTGGATATTTCCTTTCACAGGAGACTCACGTATTATATATGTCACTGTTTAAAAGTAGGAATTTGGCCATTTAAAATAGAGATAAAGGGATTTTTATTTTCACTCTTTCAGAAAGTCATGAGTCTTTGGATCTCTCTCTTCCAGAATAGGTAACAGAAGCAAAGACCTTGAGTGTTTCTATAGCAGAAATAGATAGATACTTGTTAAGCAAGAAGGTGACATTTTGTCAGAAGTTGGAGTGACTGTGGATGTAAGAATTTCAATCGGATCAGCCATGGTCTTACTAAATGGCAGAGCAGGTTTCAGCAGCCAAATGACCCACTCCTTCTTGTTCACATGCTTATGCGAATGGGCAAATGTCATTTTCTAACAAATAAATAGCAGTAAGTCATTGATGGAAAGTGCTATGTTGACTGCAAGACAAGTGCTATAAAAAATGAAAAGAAAATAAATGCAAAGAGAGGTGTGTGATTGTCACAGTGAAGAGGCTGATTAAGATTCTGTGTGGAAGGTCATAAAGGGCTCCTAGATAGTTGGGAGATTCCTGTCACACTACTTCAGATCTTAATCTATAAATTCTGTCAGAAGTCACATGACACCGGGTTATATAGTCCAACAAGCAAAAGTGAGGACTGCAGATGCTGGAAACCAGAGTTTAGATCAGAGTGATGCTGGAAAAGCACAGCAGGTCAGGCAGCATCCAAGGAGCAGGAAAATCAACGTTTCGGGCAAAATCCCTTCATCAGATTCCTGATGAAGGGCTTTTGCCCGAAACGTCAATTTTCCTGCTCCTCGGATGCTGCCTGACCTGCTGTGCTTTTCCAGCACCACTCTGATCTATATAGTCCAATAGGTTTATTTGAAATTACAAGTTTTCAGAACGCTGCTCCTTTGCCAGTTGAAGTGTTCTGGTGTCATGTGACTTCTCACATTGTCCACCCCAGTCCAACACTGGCATCTCCACATCATGGATACAGATTCTGCGATATTCTAACAAAGTGGCAGGTGGCTTTCACAGGGAAATTTGTGGAGCGGGTTACATGAACCTCCCAGGGATATTTTCGATCACCACTGGTTGGGATTTGCAAACAGGTGAGTCTCCTCCTTGACCACAAACCTGAGAGATTCAGGGAGAATGGAGAAGGGAGACCCTGACAATTACTTCATAGGCACAGGCTTCTGTGCTTGGAAGTACAAAGTAAAAGTGAATGCTTTTCACTTCCTCTCAATTGGACAAACACTATGGCTAATTTGAGAATATTGATTGATGTTGATGAGAATTGAGAAACCGAAGAAGTAAATCTGTACTTAGAATAATAATTACCTATCATAAAAAAATAATATTTCATTTTGTCACCAAAACCTCTACTCCCTCTGCTTAACAGTATAGATGTTCATAAATGTAATTCAAAAGCTTTAAAACAATAAAACACTTTTCAGATTGACTTTACTTGCTGTTCTGGTTGTAAAATGATGCAATATTGATATTGTAGTTTTTCAAGAAATGATTTATAGAACTTCTGTCCATCTGCAAATAACTTTACTTTTCACATTGTCTTGGATTAAGAAATATGCTGACACATGCAACTACGTGACACATATTCAAGTGTGCTCCATTTATTTATTTTGTTCTAATTAATTTAAAGTTTGCTTTTCTGACTATGTGTTTTTCACACAGCACAACTGCTCCAGATAACACATTTAATTCCATAGCCTGCTTTCTTACCATTGTAACAACATACAAAAGCATAAATATCTGTGTTACCCTTTATCTAATCTACTTAAATCTCTGGAAGTAGCTGAAATGTAGTGTCTGGAATTATGAAAAATCTTGATGTAAAAAAATTGGAGTCTTTAAACACATTGGCTGATATACCTACAGGAAGTGAACTCATAAGATTGAAATTCAGCAATGTTTTTGTTTCAGATTGATGCCGTCTCCTTGGTTATAAGCCGAGCTCTGGGTGGATTGCACTGGGCCTCAGTAATTCAAGTGAGATGGGTATAATTCAGTCTCTCATGTCAGAAAAGAATGCATGGAGTGAGGACTTGACACTGCAAGAATTGCAGAGTTTTCCCATTGTGCAGGATGTTGCTAACCACATGCATGGTACACTGTGAGCGACACTGGTAAGATAAGATAACCACAGGATGCATTGCATTTGCAAGAGATCTTCTCAAAGCCCAGGATCCATACCAAGTATCACGAAAGTCAATACTCAAAATCGCCACAGAAGTTATGATGCCTTTATTCATTGACAGTCCATGATGCCAGTATCATTCGCACCACCACAAAAAACCAAATGGAGGCTACAGGATGACATTGGCAAATAGGCCCATAACCTCATTCCTGATGAAGGGCTTTTGCCCGAAATGTCGATTCTTCTGCTCTTCGGATGCTGCCTGACCTGCTGTGCTTTTCCAACACCCCACTCTTGATTCTAGTCTCCAGCATCTGCAGTCCTCCCTTTTGTCTAGTTGATCATAACCCTCAAGTACAACCTCAACCACAGCAACACCGTGCCTTCATCATAGAAGTCAATGCACACTAAATATTTCCCAGCCAAATTAATAAAATACGATTGTGTCATACTGCAGATAATCATCAATCTATCACTCTTCTGCATTCCCTTAGTGCCTATTTTCTGTGTACTTTTTTTCTACAGAATCCTTACAGTGCAGAAAAAGGTCATTCAGCCCATCGAGTCTGCACCAACCCTCCGAAGAGCATCACACCCAGTCAAAAACCCCCAACCTATCTCCCTAATCCTGCATTTACCATGGCTAAAATACCTAATCCTACACATCCCTGGGGAATACAGGGCAATTTAGTATCGACAGTTCATCTAACCTGTATTATCTTCCTGATGATGGACTGTGGGAGGAAACAAGAGCACCCAGAGGAAGCCCATGCAAACACAGAGATAACGTACAAACTCCACTCAAACAGTGACTGAAATCGAGCCCAGGTCCCCAGCATTGTGATGCAGCAGCACTAACCACTGCACCACTATGCCACACTGGTTTCCTTTGCCAAGTACACAGTTTGATTGTTGTGGTTGCTTGAATGCTAGAATGCTACAGATGGTTTTTGCAGGTTGATCTTGAGCCTCTCATGTACAGGCAAGCCTGGTTTCAGGCTGTACCATCTCAATAGCGGTCTGGGCTGTTTCACGGATGGACATGGCAACAGTGGCAGGATGAGTACTTGATGATGACAAAGGGCTGAGGGAGCCAGCATGGAAGCACTGTTCTTGTTGCCTCAGTGCCTGGAGGAGGAGAAATGTCTTGATTACTGTGAAATCATGACAGGCCCTCTGAACACTGATACCCTCAGTCAGGGTGGCAGCAGTCTGAGAATGCACTGCAAAAAAAGCTCAGCTAACTTGTAGGCAGTCTAAACTTCTGGGGCAGTAATCTCTCTCAAAAGGATGTGAATCTGTGGCATTCATTATCTCAGAGTGTAGTGAATGCCAGAATACTGGACAAATTTAAGGAGGAGATACTCAGAGTTTTAATTTGTAATAAGTTACAGGTTATGGGGAGCAGGCAGAAAAGTGGAGTTGAGGCCAAGATGATATTAGCCATAATCATGCTAAATGTGGGGCAGGCTCAAAGGACTGAGTTTCCTACTCCTACCATTCATCCTTATGCTCTCATTTTGGGTAGACTCTGCTGGAGTTACAATGAAAGCTGCAAAATCAGCCGTTCAATGCTGCATCATTGTAGCATCTGCAAAGGTTTTGGTCACCTCTTCCTCTCTGGAAAGGATGGGTACAGTGTCTGCATCAAATCAAGCTGGTACCTGACCCCTCCATTGCTCTTTGCTTTTACCCATTGACTTTCTGCCAGGTCTGCCAATAAGCAAAATATTTTCATGGAGTAAAGGTATTAACCTTTCCCTTAGGCCACTTCATCAAATCACTCATTTGGACTGTCTGCTGCAGACTTCAAGTGCAACTTTGTTCCTTCCACTTACAGGATACTTCCCATTTTTGACCAGTGAAGATCCCATCTCGCAACTCTCTGCCAAACCAAGTGGCAGTATCTGAACTGGTAGCTGTAAGAGTGAGAGTGAGTGATGGTTCTTCTTCATCACTATCTTCCTCCTCTTACACCTCTCCCTCTTCCTCCATTGCCTGGCTAAATTGTGGTTAATTGTTATTTGAAACGACAAAGGAAGTGTTGTGGTTAGGGGAAAGCAAGAAAATTTATGTCATCTTCAGCTTGTCAAACAGAAGAGGCTGTGATTGAAAGGGAAGTGGGATACAAGAACCATAGGTATGAGAAAACAGCCACCTTGCAGCATGTCATGGACAATGGTCTCAGCACTGGTCAGTCCAGAAACGTACAGCGCTGTCTCCTCATTGGGTAACAGCATACAGATATGCTTGTCCGCTAAAGTTTAGCTTCTACTGCACTGGCTATGAAGCACCACATCCAGTATTGGGCATTAATAGTAGATAACTGGCTGCCTTGTACAACAAGATTTGAGTTGGAGGGCACTCAGTAAAAAACAAACACCGAGAGATGAAATGCCTCATTATCTGTCTTAAATTGGCGACCCCTTATTTTGAGATTATGCCATCTGGTCCTAAACTCTCCCATAGAAGCAAACAATCTTGCTGCAATGACTCAGTCAGATCCCTTCAGAAGGTCTCATTGCTTACTAATAACCTGCCTAGAAATATCCTCACTTTTGCATTCTGCCCCCCAGGACCACTCATTACAGTATTGGTTAGTACATGGACAAAGAGCTGATCTCCTGAGGTCACAGTAGAATAGTGTTTACTGTCTCTACAGAAACATTTGATCAAGTGTGGCATCAATGAGACTTTGCAATACAAGACTAAATGGGAAAAGGGAAAAACTGTTTGGATTCTGTTTGGAGTCAGGCTTAGCATGAAGAGAGATATTTGTGTTTGTTGGAGATGAGTCAGCTTAACTTCAAGACATAACTGCAAGAATTTCTCAGGGTAATGGGGATGTTCATTGATGATTGTGTAATATTCATTAGCCATTGAGGAGTTCTCAGATACTGAAGCAATCCATGTCCAGAGGCTGCAAGATCTGAATAATATACAGGCTTGGGCTGACAAGAGACAAAAGCATTTGTATCATACAAGTTGCTCGGTGATGGCAATTTTCAAAACAGAAACTCTAACCATCACCCCTTGACATTCAATGGTATTACATTTGCTAAATCCTCCACTATCAACAGCCTGGGGGTTTACCATTGACCTGAAATTGTATAGACTAGTCATATAAATGTAATAACTAAGGGAGCAGTTCAGAGGTTCGGTATCCTGCAGCGACGATCTTACCTTCTGACTCTGTCCACCATGTACAAGACACAAACCAGAAATGTGATGAAATATTTTCCACTTGCCTGGATGAGCTTCAGTAGTACTCAAGAAGCTTCACACCATCTAGGACAAAGTGGCCCACTTGATTAACACTATATTCACAAACATCCATTCCCTCTACCATCAATGGCTGAATAGCAGCAATGTGTACCAACTACAAGATGCCCAGTCCTACTTCTCTGTTTATTGTGAGTTTGTTGAGTTCCTACCCGGCTTTCACTTCCTGTTTTATACCAGCCTCTGAGATGCTCATTATATCCATGATAGTGAAAACTGATGGAAATTACCTATTCAATTCATCTGCCATTTTCTCAGTCTCCATTATTAATTCTCCAGTCTCACATTCTATAGGACTAATATTAATTTTACCTCTTTGCTTTTTGTTTAAACATTTGAAAACTGATGGAAATTACCTATTCAATTCATCTGCCATTTTCTCAGTCTCCATTATTAATTCTCCAGTCTCACATTCTATAGAACTAATATTTATTTTACCTCTTTGCTTTTTGTTTAAACATTTCTGGAAACTCGGTTTTTCTTGAGCTCTGTTCTTTCCCTTTTAGCTTTTTTGATAATACTTTGCTTGTGTTTTGCGTTCTATCCAATCTTCTGACCTGCCATCTGTCTTTGCACACTTTTACTTTTACGATTCCCGATGAAGGGCTTAAGCCTGAACCGTCGATTCTCCTGACCTGCTGTGCTTTTCCAGCACCACACTCTCGACTCTGATCTCCAGCATCCACAGTCCCCACTTTCTCCTCACACTACTCAGGTAGTGTCTCCCACCCATCCTCCTCCTCAAACCAAAGAAAAAGCTTCTGTGCGCCAGATTGTAAGGTAACGAGTTTATTTTTTATTCCTTATTTTTCAACAGTCTCTTTGGGAATTTAGAATAATGGGGGTGGAAGTTAGGGCAGTTGAATGTTCCTCCTGCAGAATGTGGGAGGTAAGGGTCACCACTAGAGTCCATGCTGACTACATCTGCAGGAAGTGCACCCAACTCCAGCTCCTTGAAAACTGCGTTGGGGAACTGGAGCTGGAGCTGGATGAACATCAGATCATTTGGGAGGCAGAGGGGGTTATTGAGAGGAGTTACAGGGAGGTAGTCACTCCTCAGGTACAAGAAAAAGGCATATGGGTTACAGTCAGGGAAATGGCAGGCAGTGCAGGGATACCCTGTGGCCATTCCCCTCAACAATAAGTATACCGTTTTGGATACTGTTGAGGGGGGGACTTACCAGGGGAAAGCAATGGGGCACAGGGCTCTGGCACAGAGTCTGTCCCTGCTGCTCAGAAGGGAAGGGATAAGAGGAGCAGAGCAGTA
>NC_057711.1:18804921-18829254 GCF_004010195.1 Chiloscyllium plagiosum | reverse complement strand
GTTAGAGAGAAGAAGGTTGAGAGGTGACTTAATAGAGACATATAAGATAATCAGAGGGTTAGATCGGGTGGACAGGGAGAGCCTTTTTCCAAGTATGGTGACGGCGAGCACGAGGGGGCATAGCTTTAAATTGAGGGGTGATAGATATAGGACAGATGACAGATGAAAATTGAAAAGGCAGTTTAACATGTCAGGTTGTTTGTCAAAGCTACTGATAACCCATCTCAGAGAATAGTAAGGGTATGGAATGCTTTGCCTGAAACGGTAGTAGATTCGCCAACTTTAAGCATATGGACGTACATGGAATAGTGTAGGTTAGATGGGCTTCAGATTGGTATGACAGGTCAGCGCAACATCGAGGGCCAAAGGGCCTGTACTGCACTGTAATGTTCTATGTTCTATGTTTTACTTTAGGTTTGTTTTTTTTAATCTTTCTGGTTAAGCAAGGATGATGCTTCTCTCCCTTGCAGTTTTTTTTACTCTTTAGAATGTGCGTATTGCTGGAAAAGGAAACATTTTGCTGAAGATTTTTATCATGTGCTCATTAGAACAATTCACATGAATACAAGCTTAAGGGGAAAACTAACATTTTTCACTGTCTATGAGGAGCATGCTGTAGAGGACTCTGATGGGTAGAGCTGTTGCCATGGAGAATGATTTGGAGGTGTTGGCATTGGACTCGGGTGTACAAAGTTAAAAATCACACAACACCAGGATATAATCCAACAAGTTTATTTGGAAGCACTAGCTCTCAGAGCGTTGCTCCTTCATCAGGTGGTTGTAGAGTATCACAGTGCTCCAAAAGCTAGTGCTTCCACTAAATCTGTTGGACTATAACCTGCTGTTGTGATTTTTAGCCATGGAGAATGCACAATTTCTTGATGCTTGAGAATTAACTGTCAGGCACTGTTTACATTTTAAAGCAGGCAAGTCAATTCTGATTGATCAAGGCATTGTTATGAGGAATAAGCCAGTGTTTGGGGTCACGTTTAGTACATATCACTGTAGATGCACACACTCTGCTGTTAGGGAGGGAATTCCAGGAATTCCCGGACCCAACTACAGTGAAGGAATGTGAGATAGCTCCAAGTAAGGATGGTGTATGGCTTGGAAGAGAACTTGTAGATCATGATGTTTCCACACATGTGCCACCCTTGTACTTCTAGCTATTAGAGGTCATAGGTTTGGAATGAAATTATATGGTAGACTTGATTTAAAATTGGAAAACAAAACACAAGGAATTCTTGTAATACATCATTCGGTCTTCATCAAAAGAAATGATATGTCAGATTTGATTTAAAATTGGCAAAGAAAACACAAGGAATTCTTGTAATACACTATTTGGTCTGCTGAAAATTGAAAAGGCAGTTTAACATGTCAGGTTGTTTGTCAAAGCTACTGATAACCCATCTAAGAAAGAGTTTTCTAGCATTTGACATTAAAAGAAATTGAATGATCTATATGGCAAAGATACTGAGTAGCATTGTGAAACGTAAGAACAAACTTCTATTTGTCTCACCTCTCAAGGAGATAAAATGTTTCATGTTTTTGTATGTATAACATGGTGCTGGAATCTCTCTAAGAGGAGTTGAAAAATAACTTTGAGTAACTGCAATACGTCAGGTCCCATAAAGTTATAATGGTGCTTTTTCACCATTTGCCCTTGTATGAATCTAACTGATTAATTGTCCTCGGTAGTCATTGTTGAAGTAGATGAATTATTCTATTTAGAGTTACCATCATTTGTCTCGCCCACGGTTCAATGATCATTGCCACACCATTTCCCTTATCAGAAATAATGAGATAATTTTGCACTATTCGCAATCATTTAAAAAGATAAATACAAGTTCCCTTCAGAATGCTGGTTGTAAATGTCCATACCCTTATCACTTTATCTATCACCCTTTCTTAAATCCATACTACTTAAAAAGGCCTCAATTCCTTTTCACAGGGAGCTATTTCAAATCTTATGAATATGTTTGTAATTTTGAGACATCATCTTCCTCATCAAATTCTGTCACCAATAATTTGTGAAGATGTGCATTCTATTTAGGATAATTTAAGATGCACTTGAAAATGGTGCCTTAAACAGATTTTATACATTCAGAGATTTTACTTTTTATACAGCATGTGTCTTCTAAGGGTAGAGCAACATTTTGAAGGATTTTTCAGTATCAAGGAAAAAATGGTCACTAGGTTTGGGGTATAATAGGTTTATCATATAATATTTTTTTGTCGACATTTCTGGTGAAATTATAACCCTGTTATTTTCTATGACATTTAAAATTTAAATTAAAATTCTCTCCAAAGGATATTTTAAACTACAAATATTGACACCACCATTTTTAATTGGAAAGGAAGTGATTGTCTAACTCATCCATCTATCAAATTTAGAGACCACATACTGTAAGTGTTGGAATTGAATTCATGAAAAACAAAGGAACAAGGGAACAGGTGTCATGGTACATAACTACCCAGCAAGCATTGCACTTTGCTGGGATAGAAAATTATCCTGAATTTCTCAAGAGATGTTGCTGTCTAATTCATCTAGTCTCTTTTTAAATTGACAATGTGGACTGTTTGCTGTTTGTGGACTCTATTTTGCTGAGCAATAGATTTTGCTGTAAGACAGACTATTGTCTGTCAGACCTGTCCTACCTCTGACTTCTTACTTGGCACAGGGATGTCATAGAATAGTCTGAATATTTTATGATCGCAGTTGCATTATCACTATACATGGTGGACAGGGCAATTCTTTTTAATTGGTCAAATAGAAGATGTTTTACTTTGTCTCCATTGTGAAAGCTGAGTTCTTGATGATACTGCTAGATCCCAAATAATATTGATTTCTTAGCTTGAAAGTTTTTTTCCTCATTAAAGTGCACTAAAGATTACTTTTTTTCAAGTAGGTAAGAGAAAACTAGTCAACATTTGGAAATTAAATGTTAGTTCTGATGAGGTAGTGGTTGTACTGAGTTGGCTCAGAAATCTTGCATTGATGGACTCCTCTTAAAGTTTTATCATTTCATTTTCTCTTATTCTTAAACTATCAAAATGGTGCTGGATTATGGCAACAAATGAAAGCTTTTCACTGTAATTTATTATATTTAACTGTTAAATTCACGGGACAATAAATAAATCATTAATTTATATAATACATGGAAATATAAGATTAGCAGCAGGAGAACAGGGAAAGGTTAGAAGGTTTTCTTTTGTAATATGTTGAGAATTGCTGGGGCATAGAATATTGTACCATAAATGGAAGCAGACTTAATTTTTAAAAAGGAAGTGGATAAATATTTGATGAATATACCAGCAGCATGGCATGGTGGCTCAGTGGTTAGCACTGTTGCCTCACAGCGCCAGGAAACCTGGGTTTGATTCCACCCTCAGGTGACTATCTGTGTGGAATTTGCACATTGCCCCTGTGTCTGCGTAGGTTTCCTCCGGGTGCTCCGGTTGCCCCGCACAGTCCAAAGATGTGCAGGTCAGGTGAATTGGCCGTGTTAAATTGCCTATAGCATTAGCTGCATTGGTCAGAGGGAAATGGGTCTGGGTGGGTTTCTCTTCGGAGGGTCAGTGTGGACTTGTTGGGCCAAAGGACCTGTTTCCACACTATAGGGAATTTAATTTTAATCTAAAATCTAAGAAGTTTTTGCAGAAAAAACAGGGAAATGAAATTGAGTGGATAATTTACAAAAAGAGCTAACACCATTTTCAAAAAGAAATCAATGTCCTATCCTGTGAAGTTCTACATATCGGTCCTTGACTAATCAGGTCAAATGAGCCGAAGCGTTTGTTTGTTTGATTTTATGATATCTGCACACTGGCTCAGGAGAACCTATGTAAATAAATGCTGTATTCACAACGCCTGCTGCCGAGTACGAATATGGATCTTGGGCACTTTGCTCAGCTGTGGTTAATCCCTCTGTGTTTCATTAAATCTCTTCTCAAATTTCTTTTCTTTTCACTATCTTATATGAATCCCACAGTTCACACTGAATCTCAAGAACTTCAGTTGAATTAGAAGCATTTTGTAAGACTTTATCAAAAGCCTTCTGCAAGTCGAAGCAAACAATAACAATGCAAACACGTCCAATCTGTATTTTATTCAGAAAGCTGTCAAAGGTATCTGAGAGAATCAGACATCTTGGATGCCTCTCCGAAATGTGCACTGACTTTTGCTTTTAAAGCTATTGCTTTTAATGTACTTCTCCAAACTACTCCTTGGTATATATTTCCTCATTTGACCCAGTATCGATTTAAGGTTAATAAGACTGTATCTACTTGAGTCTTACTTAACTTTTCTTTTGTTCAATTAAAAGTCATATGTCAGTTTGCTTCCAATCTTACACTACTTACACGGTTCTCATTATTCAATCTTTCATTACTCTAGCCACTGCCAAAAAGAATCCTTCTCTTGAACATGTGACAACTACGTTGAACATAGAATAATTTAGATAAGGGAACTTAGAGTAATACAACAAATCAAGCCAGAAGGGTAAACCAGAGGACATTGGTCTCTATGGATGGCTTTCCGGAGAAGATGGGGATGTGGAACTCGAAATGCAATCAGACCAGCCAAGATCTTATTGAATGGCAGAACAGAGTCGAATGCACTAATCTTGTATGTTTGTGTCACGGAAAATCCAATTTAAAACAGAAGCTATGAAAAAATCCGTCAAGCAAGAAATGCTAGGGGTAACATGAATCAGCTTGAGGGAGAATCGGTCCAGGGCTCCAAATAAAATTGGATGTGTAAGTGGGAAAGTTAGAGCACAAAAGGTGGAAACTTTGCTGAGAATAATGGCTGTTTCTTGTTCTTAACTCCCCTGGTCTTCTTTCCGCAGCTGCTAACATTGAATTAAAAGAAAGGAAGGGACAGCAATACCAGTAACCTGCGGTCATCCATTTAGCTTCGGTGTTAGATTCCAGGCACAGCATCTGTAACATGTAATTACTGCTCCTGCTCAAGCATAAATGGCATATGCCACCAACATCAACACTCCTGGGAACCAGCAGTGCAAAGAATTCCTATTCACTCAATTGCTGATGCAGAGAACACTGTCCACAAGTTGCTCAAGCTATTTAATATGCAATCTGAATAGTATCTGCCATTCCACAAACAATTTTGCATGATGTTGATTACAAATGGGCTGCTCTATAACAGATTTGATGAATGATAAGTAAAAATAAATCAAATTAGACTGGCCAAAAAAATTAGAGAGAATTCATACAATGTAAGAGGAGAGTAAAATTGATTGCAGTTATACACCAGGCATGTCCACTTTTCTAAAATACATAGATTCTGACATTAGGCTATTCCTCCATTAAGAGTATAAAAAAGAATTTGAGTCAAATGTTTTAATGGTTCATATTGCTGGTGTTTCATGGTCCTCATTATTTTAAGGCCATGAATACTTTCTCTTAACATGCAGAATGGAAGGTGAGCAGGTCTCCCTGAAATATTAAAAGATTTAATTTCATTTAGGAAATGCAAGAGCTCCAAATTGATATCTAAAATCTAATCACTTGGGGCAAGTCATAGTTTATTTCAAGATCTCAGGGAGAGACTTTAATCAAAAGGAATAACATTGAGTGAATTGGCGGAATTTTGTTGAAAATAAAACCCTCCAATGCTATGCCAACTGAACAGGAACAGCTCAACACCATGCTGACTGTCCCTAAGTTTTGCTTCTCTAAATGTCCATAAATCTTCTCTTTTATAATCACCTCCAACAATTTACCCACAATCGATATCAGGCACAGAGGTCTATAGTTCCCCGGTTTCTCCTTACAATTGAGTCATCAGCTAAGTCGAGGGCTTGTTTAGAACTAGTCTTGAGCTTTTACAGAATGCACCTCCATGGAATCAAAGTTCCTTGTTGTGTTGTAGTGATTGGGTTTGTACTACACTTCACTTCTCAGATCAGATTTTCTTTAAGCATGAGTATCAGTAACTGCTCCAACCACAAGACAGCACCCCATCAAGCATGAGGATTAGTTTTAAGTGTTTCCAGTTGAACAGGATATTGACCCACAACTCTTGCATCAAGCCAAGATGTAATACACTGAGCACTGGCTGAATGCAGAGATCATTGAATTGAGCAAATTCCATCAAGTTGATGCACTTTGTGCATTGCAATAAAAGGCACAGGTTAATTGTGTATTGTTTTCCTGTTCCTATTTTTTGGGGCTTTCCAATTTTGCATCCCAGAGTTTGTTTATTTGTTTATTCAATTGAAAGTCAATGATTATTTAGGGAAGTAACTGTTTTCATGGAGTCATAGAGTTGTAGAGATGTACAGCATGGAAACAAACCCTACTGTCCAACTTGTCTATGTTGACCAGATATCCTAAATTAATCAAGTCCCACTTGCCAGCACTTGGCCCATATCCCTCCAAACCCTTACTATTTATGTATACATCCAGATGCCTTTTAAATGCTCCACCACTTCCTCTGGCAGCTCATTCTATACACACCACCCTCAGCGTGAAAAAGTTGCCTCTTAGGTTCCTTTTAAATCTTTCCTCTCTCACCCTAAGCCTATGTCCAGTTTGGATTATAAATTTTAATTTTGCAGAAGTGTTTTCTAAATTGCCAGAGTTTTGATCCTGATGCAGTTAAACAGAGTCTTGCTACGTTGAAAGGCAGCAGAATGTTTTGTTTATTTCCTTTCTCTCTGTGCGTGTTGCTCTGGTTCGACCTTTCAATCTAGTGAAAAAATTGGGATGTGCTTCACATTTTTTTCACTTGACTCCTTTCCATGGTGCAAATGTGCTTTGTGTGATGAACTGTTCCATCCACACTGGCTTAACACAGGAATAAAAGCAGTCAGCCTGATCCTGAAGGAACCATTACACGACGGTCAGATTTCCTATATCCATCGGATTTTTTTATACACAAATAATTATTTTATCCTCACTGACCAGCTGAGCCCCATTTCTCAGCCTGAGAATTTGATTCAACACGTCTCTCTCTTTCTCTCTCTCTCCCTCACCTTCTCCACTCTCCCTAACACACCATGGAGGTCCTGATTGCTTTCTCAGGATCACACACATAGCTGATCTGGTAAAGTGAAAGCAAGAATAAGCAACAGATAAACAAGGAACGGAATGTAATATAACACGTATTCCAAACATTACTTAAAGATCAACACGACTATTGCATGTACCGTACCTGATATATTGCAATTTTAACAGTCAATTAAAAGAAATTGCTTATTCCCTCTGAAGGAATTGATGCCACGCTAGCCTGGTTGTTCAGGTATTAGTCGCTCACGCACCATGAATAATGACTGTTTGTGCAACACTCAGAGGCTGAACCGGCCTCGCTGATATTGTAGCACAAGAATTCAAGAGCATCAAAGACAGTAAAGGAAATCAGCAAGAAATAATGCATCTTTAAAATCTGTCACAAACAGGATTGCATTTCTGTCTTCCTGACAAATTTACAATGTCATAAATATTGCAAGGTATGATTAAAAAAATACTTGAAGGAAAGAAAGAATGAACATTTTTCACATCCCTAGACGTAACACAATATTTCACAATCAATGAATTATTTTCAAAAAGCAGTCACAGCTGTTCTGCTGTTTGATCCGAATGTTTCTGAAGATAATGGGGCATAAATTCATCTTGGTCTGCAACACAAAGCAATCAATAGTGAACTGGAAGCCTATTTTGCACACTGTCCAACTTTCTTTTCCACTGGCTTCAATTGACTTGCATTAAAGTCCAAGCCGCATTCATATTAGTCAGTCTCCTTTCTACTTCTGCACCCAACTCATTCTATTTCACCAAGAAATTTAATTCAGATCCAATGACTTCTACAATATTCAACTGGACCAATTTCTCAATTTCCCAGTGTTCTATGTGCCAATGTTAGAATGTTGACTTTATTGACTATTCATTAAAATCTGTGAATATTAGTTTTAGTGCAGTGTATCAGCAGTTTCCTAATATGTGATTTTAACTGGGGAAAGTTTCCATCAGCAACAATGTTCCATCTGTGTTCAATGCCATGTGTATGGAAAAATCCTTGAGTGGTGTGATGTAAACTGTAAGATTATTATGTACAGTTTAGAACATAGAACATAGAACATGGAATATTACAGCGCAGTACAGGCCCTTCAACTCTCGATGTTGCACCGACCTGTGTAACTAATTTGAAGCCCATCTATCCTACACAATTCCATTTTCATCTTCATTACACTACATCACCCTACACTATTCCATTTTCATCTTGCATCATTAATTTTTAATGTTAGTTGCTGTAAACTTGGATTACGGGCTTGGAATCAGTCATTCTTCTTTGTGTTAATAATTAATGTATAAGTATTCCTGTAACCATACCGATTTCTTATCAAAACTGTTTTTGAAACCTGGCCCTAGAGTGAATGAGTTTTAGGCAGTAATTAAATTTTGTTTATTTTAGAGTGATAAATTTGTGTGATAAATAATGGGGGCCTCAGAGATTTGTTAGAAAGCTTTGAGATTTTTCTTGAAATTTCAAGGGAAACATCAGCTATCAAGTCATAGAGATGAACAGCCTGGAAACAGACCCTTCGGTCCAACCCGTCCATGCCGACCAGATATCCTAACCTAATCTAGTCCCATTTGCCAGCACTTGGCCCATATCCCTCCAAACCCTTCTTATTCATGTACCTATCCAGATCCTTTTAAATGCTCTAAATGTGCCAGCCTCCACCACTTCCGCTGGCAACTCATTCCATATACACACCAACCTCTGCAAGAAGAAGTTACCCCTTAGGTCTCTTTATCTTTCCCCTCTCACTGTAAACTTTTGCCCTCTAATTCTGGACTCCACCACTCCATGGAAAAGACTTTATCTGTTTATCCTGTCTATGCCCCTCATGATTTTATAAACCTCTATAAGGTCACCCCTCAGCCTCCGATGCTCCAGGGAAAACAGCCCCAGCCTATTCAACCTCTCCCTTTTGTTCAACATCCTGGCAACATCCTTGTAAATCTTTTCTGAACCTTTTCAAGTTTCACAGCATCCTTTCGATAGAGAGCACAAAAGAGACGGAGATTTAGCGAGTTAAGCCATCAGACTGGAAAGTTAGTGTTAGTCCCAGACCAGAAGTGTAGGGATAAAACTCCAGAAGTAGTTAGTTAAGCTGAGTACATTCAAGCTCAGGTGTATGATAGCTCCAGGAAGACACTATCTTCCATTCTAGTTTAAAATTTGAAGTCACAAGCAAACTTAAACCAATCAAGATGTTTGATGCAGAGATTCTGATATGAGTATTATATGAGTGGTGTCATCAGGAGTGACTTGTTTGGTATATTAATCTGTTTTGCTTCTTTTCAATGTATAAAGGAGTGTTTTAAGATTAATGGGATTGTACTTCTATGGTGTGTTTAAATTCTTTAAATTTGTACTATAAGCAGATTGTTTGGATTATTCTATTTTGTCTCCATTCTTTTTGCAATAAGCTCCCACTTTGTTGATAAAACAAAACCAGCAGCATTGCATATTTATCGTTCAGTGAGAGATCACCTTGTTAAAACCCAAATATTCAAAAACAAATCTATCAGACCAGGTTACTGTCTGGGATCTGGCTTATCCAGTAATATTCATTCATTCATTCATAGGAATCGCTGCCTAGGCCAGCATTCATTGCCCATCCCTAATTACCCAGAGGGCAGTTCAGAGTCAACCACATTGTTGTGGGTCTGGAGTCACATACAGGCCAGACTAGGTAAGAATGGTAGTTTCCTTCCCTAAAGGCCATTAGTGAACCACATGAATTATCAGTGGTTTACTGGTCATCATTTGGCTTTTAATTCCAGATTTCTATTGAAGGCAAATTTTGCCATCTGCCATGGTGGGATTCAAGTCCAGAACATTAGCCAAGTCTCTAGATTAATAGTTTAGTGATAATACCACTAGGCCATCACCTCCCCTCCATCACTTCATCTGCTGAGATCATAAAAATGGAAACTTTCTTTGCCCATTATCATTCACTGTTGTGAAAGAATGAAAGCAACAGCTTGCATTATACAGTGCTGTTCATATTCACAGGGCATCCCACAAAGCATTGCTTAAATAATCAAATAATGTGTTTTTCTTTCATATTCTTTCATGGAGTCATACATTCATACAGCATGGAAACAGACCCTTCAGTCCAATGCATCCATACTGACCAGAAATCCCAACCTGCCCTAGTCCTACTTGCCAGCATTTGGCCCATTTCCCTCTAACTTTCATGGAATGTGTACACCACTGAGAAGATCAGCATTTGTTGCTCATCACTAAATAACTAGCGAGATAACAGGCTACCTTCAAAAGAAGAAATGGTTCGAGTAAGGTTGTGGTATATTCCTTGAAAAGAGGAATGGAAGGTAAATAAACCCAGAACACAAAAGGCACATGCCATTACATGTTATGGGTTAGTATGGTTAGAGGATTGGTTAACTAACAGAAAACAAGAAGTGGGAACAAATGGGTGTTTTTCAGGTTGGAAATCACTGGCGAGTGGTGTGCCTCAGAGATCAGTATTGGGACCACAATTATTTATGACTTTACATAGATGATTTAGAATTGGGAATCAGGTGTAGTGTGTCAAAGTTTATAGATAATTGTAGAGCAAAGTGTGCAGGAGGACACTGTGAGTCTGCAGAGGAATAACGATAGGTTAAGTGAGTGGGCAAGAGTCTGGCCGATGGAGTACTATTTTGGTAGACATAACAACAAAATAGTCTATTATTTAAATGATGAAAGACTGTAGCATGCTGCTGGGTGTCCTTGTGCATGAAAAAAAAGGTGGTTTGCAGTTGCAGCAGGTAACTGTGAAGGCTAATGGAACGTTGCTCTCCATTGCTAGAGGGATACAGTTTAAAAACAGACAGGTTATGGCTGCAGGTGTATAGGGTGCTGGTGAGGCCTCATCTGGAATACTTTGTACGGTTTTGGTCTCCTTACTTGAGAAAGGCTATACTGGCACTGGAGAGAGTACAGAGGAGGTTCACTAAATTGATTCTGTAGTTGAGAGAGTTGGCTTATGACGAGAGATTGAGTAGGCTGGGACTATATTCATTGGAATTTAGAAAGTGGGGGGGATTCTTACATAAATATGTAAAGTTATTAAGGGAATAGATAAGATAGATGTAAGGAGATCGTTTCCACTGATGGGTGAAACTACAGCTAGGCGGTACAGAATCAAAATAAAGGGGAGCAAATTTAGGATTGAGCTGAGGAGGAACTTTTTCACCCAAAGGATTGTGAATCTGTGGAATTCCCTGCCTACTGAAACGGTTGTGGCTACCCCATTGAATGCTTTTAAGGCAAAGATGATAGATTTTTGAACAGTAAAGGAATTAAGTGGAGTGGTGAGCAAGTGGATAAGTGGAGCTCAGTCCATTAAAAGATCAGCCATGATCTCATTGAATGGTGGAGCAAGCTCAATGGGCCACATGTTGTCCTCCTGCTCCTATTTCTAATGTTATTATGTTCCCTCAGTGAAAAGGAAGTTAGAATTTAAGTCACAGAAGAACAAGTGTAGAAGTCAGGTTGAAAATGGAATTGGGAACCAGGCAGAATAGAGAAAATGCAGAAGGAAAGTTATGTTAAAATGAGGAGCAAAGAAGTATTATGAAAAAACATTAGCAATTAACATAAAGCAAATACTAGTATTCCACAGACACATAAACAATACAAGTGTGATAAAAAGAAGGGGCCAATATCAGGATTTGCACAGGGTAGCATGGGGTAGAATTGAGGTGTTAAATGAATAGTTTGCATCTACTTATAAAATCATGAGGGGCTCAGTTAGGGTAAATAGACAAGGTAATTTCCCTGAGGTGGGGAGTCAAAAACTAAATGGCATAGGGTTAAGGTGAGAGTGAAAAGATTTAAAAGGGACCTAAGGGGCAACTTTTTTACATGAAGGGTGGCACGTGTATAGAATGAGCTGCCAAAGGAGGCTGGTACAATATTAACAATTAAAAGGCATCTGAATGGGTATATGAATAGGCAAGGCTTAGAGAATGGTACTAGATTAATTTAGGATATCTAGTTGGCATGGACGAGTTGGATCAAAGAGTCTGTTTCCATCCTGTATACTGTATCTCTATGACTCTGCGACTCTGTCTATACTAAGGATGGAGATGTTGCCTAGTCCACGGTGACAGAGGTTAAAACTCAGTCACTAGAAATGTATATTAGATGGACTATTTATACTTAAATTTGATAAAGTTGTCAAAGCACCAGGAGCAGGTGAAACCTAACTAAGAATATTGAAGGATGAGAGGGTGGAAATTGAAGAATCAGTGTCAATTATCTTTCAGTTGTCCTAAGACTCCTGTGCTGCCAGAGAGCGAGAGAATCAGAGAATTAGATTAGTTTAGATTACTTACAGTGTGGAAACAAGCCCTTCGGCCCAACAAGTCCACACCGACCCGCCGAAGCGCAACCCACCCATACCCCTACATTTACCCCTTTAATCTAACACTATGGGCAATTTAGCATGGCCAATTCACCTGACCCGCACATCTTTGAGACTGTGGGAGGAAACCGGAGCACACCCACGCAGACACGGGGAGAATGTGCAAACTCCACACAGTCAGTCGCCTGAGTCGGGAATTGAACCTGGGTCTCTGGTGCTGTGAGGCAGCAGTGCTAACCACTGTGCCACCGTGCCGCCCAGAATTGAAGGTATAAAATGCTTGTTCCGAGGATTTGTAAGGATATTGTCTTACAGGCCATTAGTTTAACTTCAGTGCTGGGGAAACTTATGGAAACAATTTCTTTCCTTCATAGGCAGTGGTGTCATTGGCTAAGCCAGCATTAACTGCCCTATTGGACAATTGCACCATTTAAGAGTCAGTCATGTTGTTGTGGGACATGTAGGCCAGACCAGGTAAGGGCAACATTTCCCTTCACATTAATAAACCTGATGGGTTCTACACGAACCATTGACAATAGTTTCATTCGACTCAATTCCAGATTTTTATTGAATTCAAATTCCACCATCTGCCAAGGCAGTAGTCAAATCCTGGATTCATAGTCCAGCTGTAATGCCACTTGGTGAGTGCCTCCGTTAATTTTCTTTTCTTGTTTTCCAAAGAATAGCGGAGGTTGAGGGAAGATTTATTTGAGATATTCAAAACTCTAAGCAATCTGGATAGTATAGTTGGGAAGGACTTTGTGCCTTTAAAGAGAGATGAAGGACTAGAAATCATAGATTTAAACTATGATTGGTTGAAAGGTTAGATGGGAAATGAGGAAAATCCAGGTCTGGAGCTCAATAACTGAGAGAGGAGGAGAGACAGAAGTCCTCAGCTTATTCAAATTTGTATGAGAATGCCCCTCAAGAGCCGTAACATACAGGGCTAAGAACTCAATGCTGGAAATTAGGTTTCAGCTAGATAGCTTAGTTTTCTGTCAGCACAAAGGTGATGGGCCAAGTGGCCTTTTTTGTGCAATAAACAGACTATGATTTGAAGAAAGGAATTCGTACTGGAGTAACATTAGGATGTTGACCAGTATTGGATTAGAGTTCTGAAGAGAGACGTGAGAAGACAGATTTTTTTTGGACTAAAAGGTACGTAGTTAAGTGGTGACCTGATTCAATTTCTTCAAAATTGCATTGAGATTTGATGAAGTAGTGGTAAATTTCAACTACTGAGCAGTATGATAGAAATGAATGGGCTTAAAATCTCATTTTCTTCGTGATAATTTTCAATTAGAAATTGTATCTTCATTGATTCCTCAAGCAGAAAAGATAGTGTTTCCCCATTCTCTCTTTGAAAACTCCTCACAATTTTAAAATACCGAATAAATCTCCTCTGAAATAATCCTGTTCCACTGGAAATGATCAAAGTATCTCAAGTATCCCACTGCTATATTTTCTCATTATTGTTGCTATTCTGGTAATCATATGCTGTGTATTTCCAAAGATCAATGTCATGGTTTTATGTGAATACTTGTCATAGAATCATAGAATAAAATAAACCAGATTTACATTTGGCCCACTATTAATGTTCTATCCAATTAAGTCTTTAGTATGACTTTACAAATTATAATAAAGTTACAGCATAAATATTTTTATGGATAAATCAACAGAGGAATGTAATTGTTCCTTTTATTTTACTGTTTTACTTGCATCTTGCACAAAATCTGTTACTCCACTTCCTTTCTCTACCAATTATACACATGTTCCCTTACAAAGCAATCATTTTTCACTTTCCCTCCTGCCACATCTCATCCCAAGCGCTGATGTTTTCCTACACATCATTCATGCCTTATCCTGTGTATTCAAACCCACCCTCCTCTTACCACACTGGATAAAAACCAAGGGGCGAGACAAAGTCTTTTCCACTAACAAAATGCTACTATCAAGACTAAAATGGTATTTTGCCTACTGCATAAATTAATAACAATGTGGTATATGAATTACAATGCCAATGTGATGCCAGTCATATAGGCTGTACATACCAATAAGTGGAAGGTTGTATCAAATCGCATGTTCACTTTCATATTCACAATAAGCAGAATAGTGACTGTACTCAGCCATAATGGCAGCATCGTGGCTCAGTAGTTAGCACTGCTGCCTCACGATGACAGGGACCTATGTTCAATTCCACCTTCAGGTGACTGTCTGTATGGAGCACAGAACATAGAACAGTTCAGCATAGTGCAGACCCTTCGGTCCTCGATGTGCCGGCCTTCTATCCTACTCTAAGATCAGTTTGCACATTCTCCCCGTGTCTACTTAAGTGTCCCCAGGTGCCCTGGTTTCCTCCCACAGTCCAAAATGTGCAGGTCAGGTGAATTGGCCATGGGGAATGCAGGATTATAGAGTGTGTGGGTGGGTGGATGCGCTCTGGAAATCGGTGTGGACTCGATTGGCTGAATGGCTTGTTTCCTCATTGCAAGAATACTATGATTCCATGTTTACAAACTTGTGACTATAGTGTACAACATCAGATGTGATTTTATGATTTTTTCATAAGTGTTGTCCAATTGTAAGACCATAAGACACAGGAGCTGGAGCACACCATTCAATCCATCAAGCCCATCAATGAGATCATGACTCATTTGATAATCCTCAACTCCACTTTCCAGATTTTTACCCATAACCCTTCACTCCCTTCCGATTAAATATCTGTATATCTCAGATTTAAATATTTTTAGTAACGCAATATCAAAAACCTTCTCAGGTAAAGAATTCCACAGATCCATGTGAAGAAATTACTCCTCATTTCTGTCTTAAATGTCTGACCACTTATTCTGAGATTATGCCCCGATCCTAAATTTTCCCACAATTCCCCTAAGAATCTTTCATGGTCCAATAAGATTTCCTTTTCTTCTTATATATCCCAATGAGTTCAGGCCTAATTTACTCACCCTGAGCTCATCAGTAGTCATGAGTTGGAGATGCCGGTGTTGGCCTGGGGTGTACAAAGTTAAAAATCACACAACCGCAGGTTATAGTCCAACAGGTTTAATTGGAAGCACACTAGCTTTTGGAATGCTGCTCCTTCATAAGGTGGTTGTCTGATGAAGGAGCAGTGCTCCGAAAGCTAGCGCTTCCAATTAAACCTGTTGGACTATAACCTGGTGTTGTGTGATTTTTAACTTTGTCCTCATCAGACCATCCCTCTATACCTGGTCTCAGCCTAATGGATCTTCTCTGGACTACCTCCTATGATAGTATGGTGCTGAAAAAGCGCAGCAGGTCAAGAAGTATCTGAGGAGCAGGAGGATCGCCGAGCAGGAGGATCGACGTTTCGGACATCAGTCCTTCATCAGGAATAAGGCTAATGCCCGAAACATCGATTCTCCTGCTCTTCGGATGCTGGCTTATCAGCTGTGCTTTTCCAGCACCACACTCTCAACTCTGATCCCCAGCATCTCCAGTCCTCACTTTCTCCTATGACAGTATATCATTTATTAGATAAGGGGCCCAAAACTGTTCACAATATTCCAGTCATGTTCCAACCAATGCCTAGAAAATTTTTAGCAAAGCCTCTCTTTTGTACTCTCTTCCTTTTGAAAGAAAGGCCAACATTTCCATCACTCTTGCTGAAATTTGACACTGATTTTTTTTGTGATTCATTGATGAGGACTACCAAACTTGTCCACCTTGCAGCATTGTGTAGTCGTTCTCCACATTATATTCTATCTATCAAGTTTATGCCCGCTGGTTCAACCTGTCCATATCACTCTGCAATCTCTCTGTGTCATCCTCAACACTTGACTTCTTACCCACTTTTGTGTCATCCACAAACTGAGCTGAAATACATTCATTTTCTTCATCCAAGTCATTAATATATTGTGATAAGGGTGTGGAATGTCCTACCTGCTAATGTAGTCAACTCAGCCACATTAGGGAGATTTAAACAATCCTTAGATAAGCACATGGATGATTTTGGGATAGTATAGGGGTACGAGCTGAGAATGGTTCACAGGTCGGTGCAACATCGAGGCCCGAAAGGCCTGTTCTGCGTTGTATTGTTCTACGTTCTATATATTGTAAATAATTGTGACCCCAGCACTGATTTCTGTAGCACTAGTTAGAGGTTACCATCTTGAAAATGCTCCCCCTTATCCAAACTTTCTACCTTTTATTAACTTACCAATCTTCTATCCATGCTAATATGCTACCTCCAACACCATGGACTTTTATTTAAGAAGAAGCTGAATGTGTGACACTTTATCAAACACCTTCTGAAACTCCAAATATATTATATTGACTGCTTCCGCTTTATCTATCCTGCTTGTTACTTCCTCAAAGAATTCTACTATGCTTGTCAGGCATGATTTCCCCTTCATGAAGTCATGCTGACTCTCCTTGATCTGCCTGACTCTACTTGAGGTGGAGATGGTCCAGAGCATCGAGTTCCTGGGGGTGATGATCACCAGCAATCTGTCCTGGTCCATCCATGTCGATGTGATGGTCAAAAAAAGCACAACAATGCCTCTACTTCCTCAGGAAATTCAGTTAGTCCACAAAGACTCCTACCAACGTTTATAGATACACCATAGAAAACATTATATCTGGATGCATCATGGCATGGTATGGCAACTGCTTTTCCCAAGACTGCAAGAAACTACAGGGAGTCATGAACACAGCCCAGTCCATCACATAAACCAGTCTTCCATCCTCCATCTCCAAACAGACCCCACCAGAGAGTGCCTGCCACCAGAGAGTGGGCAGCACAGTGGCACAGTGGTTAGCACTGCTGCTTCACAGCGCCTGAGACCCGGGTTCAATTCCCGCCTCAGGCGACTGACTGTGTGGAGTTTGCATGTTCTCCCTGTGTCTGCATGGGTTTCCTCCGGTTGCTCCGGTTTCCTCCCACAGTCCAAAGATGTGCAGGTCAGGTGAATTGGCCATGCTAAATTGCCCGTAGTGTTAGGTAAGAGGTAAATGTAGGGGTATGGGTGGGTTGCGCTTCGGCGGGTCGGTGTGGACTTGTTGGGCCGAAGGGCCTGTTCCCACGCTGTAATGTAATCTAATCTTATACTTCCCTCTGCCTTGGGAAACTAACCAACATAATCAAACGTCCCTCCCACCCCACCCTTTTCCGTCCGGCAGAATACATAAAAGTTTGAATACATATACATACGGATTCAAGAACAACTTCTTCCCTGCTGTTATTAGACTTTTGAACAGATCTCTCAAACATTTTTATTGATCTCTCTCTGCACCTTCTCTGTGGCTGTAACATGGTATTCTGCACTCAGTTCAGCTACCCTGATGCACTTTTTATAGTATGATCTGCCTGTATAGCACGCAAGACAACACTTTTCATGATATCTTGGTATATGTGACAACAATAAATCAAATCAAATCAAATATTATGGATTTCTAAATGTCCTTCTATTACATCTTTAATAATATACGCTAACATTTTCCCAATAACAGTTAAGCTATCTAGTCTATCGTCACACATTTTATTTCTCCTTCCTTTTTTAAATAACATGTTAACTTGCTAATTCTGAAAGCATGAAGCATCATACTAACAACCAGTTTAGTTTATGAGTTGATTTTGCAATGTGGCAACTTATACATCCTAAAAGCTATGTTTAATCTTACACAGGGTTTAGTCCTTTGAGGGCAAAATTAATTTGTCCAGGAGTTATGCCCTTTCAATTAAATAGGAACCCTCTTCCTTGATACATTCCCCATAGCACATCTTAACCAATCAGATATTGATTTTTTTCTAATACTTTGTACATAACTGCTTTGCGGTAAATGTTTCCTGGTAAATTCTCTATGCTAATACCTCAACCTACCAAAGTAGGACCCTTGTGGTGCAGTTGTAGTGCCCATATCACTGAGCCATGAGGACTGAGTTCAAATCCCACCTGCTCTAGAGGTGTGTAATAACATCTCTGAACAGGTTGATTAAAAGCAATCCATCTCTCGCACAACCAGCACCCTGTCTCATGCAGGAGAAATTCGTATTCCCTTTGAAATGTGATAATCCTGCATCAGTCCTGATGAATGCCAGATGAAAAGTTACAAAAGAATGTGTCTTTTTCCAGTAATCATTGAAACCCAACAGTGTGGCAGCAGGCCACTCAGCCCATCAAGTCCACATCACCCTGCAAAAGAGCCAACTCCCTACCTTATAAATTTGCTTTTCCCATGGCTCATCCACCTAGCCTGCACGTCCCTGGACACGATGGGCAACTTAGCATGGCCATCCACCTAACCTGGCAAAAGTGAAGACTGCAGATGCTGAAAATCAGAGTCTAGATTAGAGTGGTGCTGGAAAAGCACAGCTGATCAGGCAGCATCTGATGAGCAGGAAAATTGACGTTTCGGGCAAAAGCCCTTCATCAGGACATAGAACATAGAACATAGAAAGATACAGCGCAGTACAGGCCCTTTGGCCCTCGATGTTGCGCCGATCCAAGCACACATAACCTACACTAGCCCACTATCCTCCATATGTCTATCCAATGCCCGTTTAAATGTCCATAAAGAGGGAGAGTCCACCACTGCTACTGGCAGGGCATTCCATGAACTCACGACTCGCTGAGTAGAGAATCTACCACTAACATCTGTCCTATACCTACCACCCCTTAATTTAAAGCTGTGCCCCCTCGTAATAGCTGACTCCATACGTGGAAAAAGGTTCTCATGGTCAACCCTATCTAAACCCCTAATCATCTAGTACATGTCTATTAAGTCACCCCTAAACCTTCTTTTCTCCAATGAAAACAGCCTCAAGTGCCTCGGCCTTTCCTCATACGATCTTCCTACCATACCAGGCAACATCCTGGTAAACCTCCTCTGCACCCGTTCCAGTGCCTCCACATCCTTCCTATAGTATGGCGACCAAAACTGCACACAATACTCCAGATGCGTCCGCACCAGAGTCTTATACAACTGCAACATGACCTCAGGACTCCGGAACTCAATTCCTCCACCAATAAAAGCCAGTACGCCATATGCCTTCTTCACCGCACTATTTACCTGGGTGGCAACTTTCAGAGATCTGTGTACATGGACACCAAGATCCCTCTGCTCATCCACACTACCAAGTATCCGACCATTAGCCCAGTACCCCGTCTTTTTGTTACTCTTACCAAAGTGAATCACCTCACAATTACCTACATTGAACTCCATTTGCCACCTTTCTGCCCAGCTCTGAAGCTTATCTATATCCCACTGTAACCTGACACATTCTTCCTCACTGTCAACAACTCCACCGACATCTATCATCTATCCACCTAACCCACACATCTTTGTGCTGTGTTAGGAAGCACCCAGAAGAAACCAACAGGGAATTTATGCAAGCTCCACACAGACAATAGCCCAAGGCTGGAATCGAAACAGAGTCCCTGGCAGCAGTGTGAACCACTGAGCCACTGTACCACCCCAATAGTTTACGATTAAATAACATCAATGGACTTGTCAAAGTGAAAGGGCTTTAAACTAATGAATCCCTAATATTAGCAGTTATTTGTGCCAAATCACTGAGAATGACTACTGAGAAGACAAAGATAGGTAGTAATCATGACAAACTTTTATTTCAATAACACCTTTAACAGGATGTCATAAAGCTGTTTATTGCCAATTAGGGACCTACCTCAATGCACAGTCTGTGCACCATGAACATAACAGCCTGTTTCTACACAGAAAGCTCTTAGTTTTGAGCTAACACCCAAATAATCAATTTCAGTAACGTTGGTTGAAGTATAGTTATTGGTCAGGAGAAGAATACTGTACTAATTTTCTTCAAATAATACCATGGAAACATTTATGACTACCTAGGAAACCAAATGCTCATCTCATCCCCTTTGTCAATCTAGACTATCCCCTCAGGTTTCTGGACTGGAGCAAGAAGCTATGAGCATATGAGCACACAGAGGACTTGTCAAGGAAGGTGATGTCCTAGTTCTATTACTATTAGAATGTTAATACAGAGACCCAAGTAATGATATGGGAATCTGGGTTTGAATCCCACCATGGCAGATGCATGGATTTTGAATTAGTAATAGAATGATGAGTTATGAAAGTGGGCAGTAATGTTCCGGGAGTGAGGTTGAGATGAGATAAGCCATTATTATAATGAATGGCTGAGCAGGCTAGCAGGGCTGACTTGTCTACTCCTGCTCCTAGTTGTTACACTCTTACATAGTTCTTATGTTCTTATGATGAAGATTAGGCCAAGAGATTTGAGCAAATTTCATTTTGAGGGGATGAGAAAAGAATTTGGCAAAATAAAATGATCAACCGTTATTTGCAAATAGTGCTAGAGATCAACAAGAAACATTAAAAGCTGCAGCAGTAATTGAGCATGCTGGAGAAACTCAGCAGGTTTGGAAGCATCTGTGAAGAGAGAAACAGAGTTATCCCTTAAGTCAGGTGACCCTTAGTCATTCAAGGACTGTGTTCAACATCTTGCAAGGAAAATATATTCCACAAGGAGGAAAGAGCAAATGAGCCACCAATGAGACTCCATGGATAAACAAGCATTTAAAAAGCAATTAAGGGGAACAATTAAGGGTTAACAAGGAGGTGCATCTTCACCAAAGAATGGCAAGAGAGAAGAAAGAAAGAAGAAGAGAATGCAACAAACTGAATAATGCTCACAGGACATGACAGGGTAAATATGGAGAGAATGGTCCTGAACATTCCCACAAGGGAAAACAGGGGACATAATCTCAAAATAAGGGTTCACACACACTTAAGGTAGAGATCAGAGCAATTTCTTCTCTTAGTTCGTAGTCTAGGTTTGGAATTCTTTACTGCAGAGAGTTTTTGTGATTGGGTTGTTAGGTATATTCAAGGCTGAGATAGAGAGATTTTTATTCAGTAAGGAAATCAAGGGATATGGGAAAAGGACAGGAATGTGGAGTTAAGGATTATCAGAGTAGCCATAATCTTATTGGGATCAAAGGTCTACTTCTGAACCTCTGTCATTTGGTCTTATAATCTTAAGGCAAAGCAAAACTATGAAACTAAATCATCAAAGGAAGATAAAGGAAAACAGTAAAATATGTTGCAGCCACATCAATACAAAAAGGATGGCTACAATGGAAAAGAGATGAAGGGATATTATTTAAATGATAAACAGGGCAATATCACAAATAATGCTAGTGTGATGACGGGAACATTAAGTAAATACTTTGGTTTGGAATTTACAAACAAATAGATATGGTATTAAATGACAAGATGAGTAATGAATTAAATGCATTTAAATAAAAAGTGCAGTTAAGTAATAATAAACAAAGAAATTCAGTGACAATTAAACCCTTGATCCAGATAATTTTCCAAGTATACTGAAATAATCTATGGAAGAGGTAGCAGAAGCATCAATCCTTACAATTAATAATACCATAGAAAGAAAAGTGCAGTACCAGAGGATTAATGGATAGCTAATATAATCCTTACATTTAAAAAGAGGATCAGAATACACCCTGTGAGTCATATTGTATGATTTCACCTACCTCTTTGGTTAGCTGCTACAAAGTTAATTTAAAAAGATCCCATCCCTTGTGATTACCTTTCTTCTGGACCATATATTTTAAAAGAAACCAATTAAGCCAGGCTTTTTTGAGTTAACCAAGAATGAGTTTATTAATTACTAACCATGAGAAGATTTAATAATGCTACACACATTCACATTACATATAGGTTGGAAATAAGGTGTGAGTCCACAAAGATCAAAGGTTTAAAAGAGTAGTCACTACAGATCAGTCTCTGATTTGTTCATGAAGAGCACACAGTTGATCATTGCAATAGAGGCTAGACATAGCATTGATGTTGACAGTTATAGTCAGTTTTATGATCCTTAGTTTTACAGATTGTACGAGATTCTGTTGTTCTGATTTCTTTTGACAGTGAATTAATTCCAGCATTCAGAGTCATTATGTTGTCCTACATACTTTTGTCTGGTTGGAAGCACTTGTAACGTGATGGAGTCTTCCTTGACCTGAAACACAGAGGTGCCGAGGAGATAGTCTTTTAACTATGACCCATCACAGCATGTAAATGCTCAAACTCAAGTTGGCACATGTGAGGATCTTCATTCTCATTGCAAAACTTCAGTGGAGTCAAAACTGGCTTATTAACCCATGGCATTGTGCATTTTTCAAAGAGCAAAATACAGAGTCTGTCTGTAGTTTAGGGCATAATCTGCAAGGGGTGGATTGTTATTGAGCAGGATGTCATCTGTCCCTCATTATCTTTATAGCCACAAGAGAGCACAGTCCAGTTTACTTTGACATGCCCCTTTCCACCTTTGAAGTGTTGTTGTTTGTAGTTACCTTCGCATCCATAGGTGTGATAGTCAGCGTGTCTCTTGCTCCAGACAGCCACTTAATTTATATCCACAGCCATTTTCAGTCCTCTTTTAAATAAAACATATTTTGTAATCACGAGTTAAAAATGTCCACACTATTTCAGGGTTTTGACCCAAGGTCATGTGCAAATAATCCACAGGTCCAGGCTAATGCTGTTGGGAGAAGGGTTCAACTCACTCCATCGCAGCTGGTGAAATATGGATTCAATTCATAGATCTGGAAATATAAAGATACTCGTAGTAATGATGACAATGATAACTGTCATGTATTTTCATAAAACCCCAACTGGTTCACTCATGTCCTTTAGGAAAGAAAATCTGCCAAAGTTACCTGACCTGGCTGACACGTAACTCAAGCCTAGTGGAATGTGGTGGACGCTTAATTGTCCTTTGGAATGACCTGACACCTAAGTCCCAGGAAAGAAGAAGAGGAGAATAAACAATCAAGCATTTGGCTTTATTTCCAGAATGTTATACTGTCTCAACTCTTTAGAATTCTCTTCTGAAACCTGCAATTTTCAACATTCTCCTGGACTTTTACACACTTATCAAAACTTATCATTTTAAGCAAACATTCGGTCACCATTTCTTCAATATGGCATAGGATTCGATCTTTTATCCCTTCATATATTGTTTTTACTCACCTTAAAGGACCTTGGAAAGTCTTCTATGGAAATTGATGCTATTTTAAAAGTGTTTGTTGTTCAGGAAGGACCTTTATAAAAAAAAATTATATTACAAAATTATTAGTGATATAATTGGTCAGCTACAAATTGTCCTATCAAATGTTGAGGGTCAAATACATTGAATTCTGTTCAAATCCCATTCTGCACAGTTAACTGCAATTTGGTCAGTTATTCCTTTGAGATGAAATTATGCTGCACAATATTCAGACATAGTGCATTTGAAGGAGATCTGTTTGTCCCCTTAATTAACAGGGAGCAAGAGGATTACAGTATTGAAAAAGTTGCTCAAAGTAATTTTATATGTCCAAATTAAGCATTTATATATTTATACCGACATCAAAATTTAATGCTCAAAAATTAATACCTCAATTTATTTATAATATTTTTACTAAAATTACTATGATTTTGTACTTTTGAAGGTCTGGAATGCTGGGCCTTTAATTTATTTGATTTAATTTAATTTAATTTAATTTAACAGTCCATCTTCCGCAGCTACACTGGCACCACTCTCCAGCTTTTCCTCCGCTACATCGATTACTGTATTGGCGCTGCCTCGTGTTCCCACGAGGAAGTTGAACAGTTCATCCACTTTACCAACACCTTCCACACCGACCTCAAATTTACCTGGACCGTCTCAGACTCCTCCCTCCCCTTCCTAGACCTCTCCATTTCTATCTCGGGTGACCGAATCAACACGGACATTTACTATAAACCGACCGACTCCCACAGCTACCTAGACTGCACCTCCTCCCAACCTGACCCCTGTACAAACGCCATCCCATATTCCCAATTCCTTCGTCTCCGCCGCATCTGCTCCCAGGAGGACCAGTTCCAATACCGAACAACCCAGATG
>NC_057711.1:18801721-18804261 GCF_004010195.1 Chiloscyllium plagiosum | reverse complement strand
TCCCCCAAGTCCCTCCTCCCTACCTTTTATCTTAGCCTGCTTGGCACACTCTCCTCATTCCTGAAGAAGGGCTCAAACCCGTAACATCGATTCTCCTGCTCCTTGGATGCTGCCTGACCTGCTGCGCTTTTCCAGCAACACATTTTCAGCCCTTTAATTTATTTATCTTTATACAATTTCTTTCCAAAGAATTTGGTGTCGAGAGTCTAGGTACCTTTGTCTCTAAGATGGTGCCATAAATGGTGACTTGTAAACCTTTCAGGATCTTCATGTGACTACATATGGCAATGCTCCTAATTCCAATTCTAAAATATTTTTTCTCAACTGAAGTTACTTTCATGATCCATGACTGGTGGCTCTATCAGTCCAGGACCGCGGGATGATTTGGAATCCTTTTAGGATATAGACAGGCTTTCGTCCTTCTATGTGGGTAGTCGAACTTAAATAGAGGGAATAGAGGAACCGTGTGCAGTGCCTTTTTAGGTACGAACTTTCCACAGGTCTTACTAGCAGCTCAAGAAACAGAGAAAAAGCTGCCTCATGCTACCATCTAGTGGCAATCTATAATGTTCTTCTTTGTGTATAATGGAGGCTTACAATAGAATTAACAAGGACAAAATGCCAATTTTCTTTCATTTTCTTGGAACATGGAGCAAACTAGAGGGCCCAAATGGCTTATTCCTGCTCTGAATTCATATGTTTGTAACTTCAGTTATAAGAATAAATTGACAAAGTTAGGTCCCATTTCCCTGGTGAGATGAACGCTGAGAGGAGATTTGTTATGTTTCAAACTCATGACATTTAGAACAAAGACTGGGCTTGACTTCCAACTGTTTGCTTCCTGTTACCGACAAAGCAGACAACAGGCCATTGATAAGAAGGGTTAATGGGGTGTATCCACGATGTAATTTGCCAGGATGGTCTGCATCCAGCAGTGCCTACTTGGACAGAGTGGGTAATCTTGCCGCAAAAGGAAAAAGAAGGAGAGGGCATGGAGTTAAAGTAGTGCGCAAAACAAGCAAGGACGATGTGAGAAACAAAATGTTTTCACACAGCAATCACTGCCTAGAAGTATAGTGGAGTCAGTTTCAGTTGAGGCATTCAGGAGAGCATTGAATGGTTATTTGGATAAAAATGCCGTGCAGAGACATGGGGAGAAGAATGGGCAACAATTAGTAGAATTGGAACAGGCAGGATAGGTCAAATGTCATTCTTCTGTGCCATAACAATTCCGTGAATAAAGAAACTGGAGTGGGTTTTCAGCTCCTTGGGCATGTTTTATCATTCAGTGAGATTATGGTTAATCAGTGTCTTAATATCATTAACTTTGGCTGGACAGTCAAGCCTGGTCTAATGATCGATTGATCTCAGTTTACAAATTCTTCACATTTTCAACTCATTTTGCAGAATTTTATTCTACAAGTACAGCATCATTCTTTAGTGGTTGGTGCTATCTGCTTTATAATTCTGCACACTGCTCCTCCCCATATCTCGCCTTCCCACCCATTTATACCAAAAACCGTTCTAAAAATGGTGTAATCCTACATTTGCATTTTTAAGCAGTTTTCTGGCTTTTGAGATAGTGAACAGCTGGACGCTGACCATCCTGGCAAATTACATTGTGGTTACACCCCACTAATCCCTTTTTTTCCGTGGTCTGCTGTCTATTTTGTAGGTAGCAGGCAACAAACAGTTGAAAGTCAAGCCCAATGTTTGTTCTAAATGTCAATGTAAAAAATGCTCTGCTGTGAGTCAAATAGCTCCCGCTAATAGTCTCTGAAAGCAGAGCATCTGGCAGAGATCCATTAAAAGTCATGGGTGTGAAAAATAATAGAACAATAATTGATCAGATAAGATTCTTGCGTAATAACACTCACTAAAGTACAAAAGAAAGCATTCTTTGCCCCCTGGTGGTAATTCAGAGTAGTGTCTTATTTCTGGCAGCAGCTTAAAAAGAGCTAAGATCTATGGTACATATTTGAATTTAGCAATGCAATGTTAGACGATTTTGTACACTTATTTAAAAAGTAAATACTATTGGAAAATATGTTTTTTTGATTGATGGATTGCTGTTGTGATCACAGTACAATGCTGCTGTTCCACACCTAGATACCAGGAGCTGCTATAATGTGTGAAAGTCACAGCATTATGAGTAAAAATGGTTTATTGTCAATCGCTCTGTTGTGAGGAGGTGACGGCCTAGTGTTATCATGGGGGACTGTTAATCCAGAGACGTAGGTAATGTTCTGGCAACCTGGGTTCAATTGGTGCCAAGGCAGATGGTTTAAATTGAATCCAGTATAAAAATCTGGAATGAAGAGTCTAATGATGACCATGAATCTATCGCTGGTTGTCAGGAAAAATCCATCTGGTTCGCTAATGTTCTTTAAGGAAGAAACTGCCAACGTCTTTACCTGGTCTTCCCGCTCCTCCGCCCTTGAGCCCCACCCCTCCAACCGCCACCAAGACAAAACCCCACTGGTCCTCACCTACCACCCCACCAACCTCCATGTACAACGTATCATCCGCCGTCATTTCCG
>NC_057711.1:18790286-18801517 GCF_004010195.1 Chiloscyllium plagiosum | reverse complement strand
CCTGCCACCGCAAGAAATGCAAAACTTGCGCCCACACCTCCTCCCTTACTTCCCTCCAAGGCCCCAATGGGATCCTTCCATATCCGCTACATATTCATCTGCACCTCCACACACATCATCTATTGCATCCTCTGCACCCGATGTGGCCTCCTCTATATTGGGGAGACAGGCCGCCTACTTGCGGAACGTTTCAGAGAACACCTCTGGGACACCCGGACCAACCAACCCAACCACCCCGTAGCCCAACACTTTAACTTCCCCCCACTCCACCAAGGACATGCAGGTCCTTGGACTCCTCCATCGCCAGACCATGGCAACACGACGGTTGGAGGAAGAGCGCCTCATTTTCTGCCTGGGAACCCTCCAACCACAAGGGATGAACTCAGATTTCTCCAGTTTCCTCATTTCCCCTCCCCCACCTTATCTTAGTCAAATCCCTCGAACTCAGCACCGCCTTCCTAACCTGCAATCTTCTTCCTGACCTCTGGGAGCATTAAATGCTGGCCTGGCCAGCAACTCCCTCATGCTCCCTCTGGGAGCATTAAATACTGGCCTGGCCAGCAACTCCCTCATGCTGTAAATCCAGAACTGATCCCTGCGGAACTCCACTTGTAACTGGGCTCCACCAAATTTCCCTCTATCCCGTGCCTCCTGACTTTCCGCATAAGCCTACCATGGGGAACCTTATCAAATGCCTTACTAAAATCCATGTATACTACATCCACTGCTCTACCCTCATCCACATGCTTGGTCACCTCCTCAAAGAGGAGTTTTGTTTGCTGCATTTCATTAGTTCACAAGATGAGGGTGTCACTGGCAGGGCCCATTATGACCCATCCTGAATAGCCCTTGAGAAGGTGGTGGTGAACTGAATTCTTAAACCACTGAAGTCCATGTGATGTAGGTATATCCACCATTCTATTAGGGAAGGAATTCCAAGACTTGGGCTCAGCAATGCAGTTTCAAGTCAGAATGTGTGTTTCAGTTGCAAAAATATAATTAGCTCATAAAAAAAACTTTATCTACATTCACAGAAGCAGTTCTATACAGTCTTTGCTTATCCAGAAAAGCAAACATTAGAATTTGACATTCTCTGCTTTGCACAAACCAAAGGCGTTTCTTACATGTGCAGGGCACCATTTACTGACATTGAGAGTCTGATAACTGAATGGACCCATATTTAACTTCAGCAGTAAGACTTCAAATGGCAGTTGCCCCAAGCTTTGCTGCATCCCTCAGAATGTAGTCCTAGGCCTTGAAATGTGCCAGTCTGCAACACTCAGTCAGGGTCAACTGTTTGCTCTGGAAGACCAACAGGTTTCAGGCAGACCAAAGAGCATCCTTCTCAAGTTGATGGCCCTCCAGCCACAGTCGGTTTTTGTCTCGGTGTGCATCCCAGGAAACAGACCATAGAGCACAGAGTCCTGTGTCACAGAACTGCTCGGAATGGACCTTAACAAGAACCATTGCATCTGTCTCCAGACTTCCCTTGCAAAGGCACACTTCAGAAGATATGTGATAGTCTCTGTCACCCTGCAGGTGCTACAAGGGCAACGTGCAATGGTGCAGAGAACCTGAACTTACATGAAGGATCTCACAGGCAGTGCCCTTCTCACCATCAGCCAGGCAATGTCCTAGTGCTTATTGGAAGGTTCTCATGATGAGGAATTCTGACAAATCACTTTGGCAATCTGCTCACGGAACCACATGACAAGACCCCTCCACTACTTTTCCCTCAGGGTCTTGAGGATGCCACCTGCTGACCACTTCCTGATGGACTGGTGGTCAAAGATATTTCTCTTTGCAAATTTGCCAATGAAGGACAGAAGAACAGTCCAACTACTTGGAACATTCCACTGTACCAAGTCCCATCCTTCGCAACACCAGGGAAATGTAGAACCGCAGTACCTAGTGACACTTGGTGTTTGCATACCAAGGGTCTATGAACAGCTTGCTGCAGCCACACACAAAGGTGGCCATCAGGATGAAGGCAGCGTGAGGCACGTTCCTCCCCTCCAGATGAAGTGGAAGATCAACTCGAGTGTCTGTAATGGCGCAGGATTGGGAATGGGCCAGATCTGCTCCCTGTACAATAAAATGATTTGGCAATGTACCATAAGGGTCGGGTGAGGCTGGTACTTGTTCAATGCCAATGCCTATAGAATGGGGGGACTGTGTATGTGTGTCCATTATCCATGGGGCGTGTGCCCTAAAATGTTGGTGACTCTTGCCCAAAATGGAGGGCCAGAGGAGCAAGCAGTGAACTGGAATTGCTGGGGGTCAGCTCTGACTTCAACATAAGGAATTGTCATCATCATCTAACGGCTGAGAGCATCAGAAACTGTATATTAATGAGGTGGGATTACCAAATAATGGGATGTTAGCACCTGCTAATACATGCAAATAAGTCCCTCACTGCTCACGAACGAGACTCTCATCTTATCTCATCAACACTTGGTTCAAAAATGGGACTTGCTTCTCTCGATATCGAAAAGCTCTTCCCTTGACTTTCCCAACATTCTCACTAAAGTCCCCATTGTTCAGTGCCTGAGATGATTCTACCCATAATCTTCTTGACAAGTTGGGAATTCCTTGAATCCGTGAAATGCACTGTCTTGTATAAAGTAAAGCCACCATAGTCGTACCAGACCATAAAGGTGTTGTCTAATGAAAGAGAGAAAGGGAGAGAGAGATGACTGGTGATTTAACCTGAAGGTTATCGTGCCTCAGGCAAAGGGAGAGGTTAAAAGAAGGAATCTTTATGGTAATCCAGGCAGTATTGGAATGAAATACAAAGATCCCTTAAAATGGCAACCCAAGTGGACAGGGTTGTTGGGAAAGCATATGGTGTTTTGGCTTTCATTAACAGGGGGATTGAGTTTAAGAGTTGTGAGATCTTGTTGCAGCTTTATAAAACTTCGGTTAGACCACACTTGGAATACTGCGTCCAGTTTTGGTCGCCCTATTATAGGAAAGATGTGGATGCTTTGGAGAGGGTTCAGAGGAGGTTTACCAGGATGCTGCCTGGACTGGAGGGCTTATCTTATGAAGAGAGGTTTACTGAGCTCAGACTTTTTTCATTGGAGAAAAGAAGGAGGAGAGGGGACCTAATTGAGGTATACAAGATAATGAGAGGCATAGATAGAGTCGATAGCCAGAGACTATTTCCCAGGGCAGAAATGGCTAATATGAGGGGCCATAGTTTTAAGCTGGTTGGAGGAAAGTATAGAGGGGATGTCAGAGGCGGGTTCTTTACACAGAGAGTTGTGAGAGCATGGAATGCGTTGCCAGCAGCAGTTGTGGAAGCAAGGTCATAGGGGACATTTAAGAGACTGCTGGACATGCATATGGTCACAGAAATTTGAGGGTGTATACATGAGGATCAATGGTCGGCACAACATCGTGGGCTGAAGGGCCTGTTCTGTGCTGTACTGTTCTATGTTCTATGTTCTATGTACATGCTGTTGGCCTCATTCTCCATCGCAAACTATTCAGCCAGGCAGCTGATCTAACCAACCCCTTATTGCCTTCTGCAATGATTGATTGGCATTTGACTCCAATGAAGGTCAATATCAGTATTGCTTCTTCACTCTCTTGCGTCGCTTAAAACTCCAGAAATTTCTACAAAATTGAAATGCCTTGTATCAGACTCACTGGATAACTGCAAACAATCTGAACCATGACTGCAAAGAAAAATGTCAAAACAACAACTTTCATGCAATGCTTTAACCTTTAACCCAATTAAATAGCTTTATTCAATAGTTAATCACAAAAATACATTTTCAATATGCCTATTTCGTAGACTTTATCAAATTGGCCTGGGTAATTTCAATGCCCTTGAACAAAGAAATTCCATGTTGGGTTGTTCAAGTAATTATTGTTCTCTGTGCCTTCCATGCTCTGATTTTGCTTTGGTTTAGTTTCTATCAGGGATTGGTTTAGCTCAGCTGGCTTGGTTGTTGGTCCACAGAGCAGTGTGGGCTCAATTCCCATCACCGATTTGAGGTTACTGTGAAGGACTCTCCTTCTCAACCTCTTCCATTGCCTGAGGTCTGATGGCCCTCAGATTAAGTCACCACCATTTCCTTCTCTCTATTAAGACAGCAGCAGCTATGGTCTGGTAAGACTATGGTAAACACAACAAGCTTTCAATCTCATCTTTCTCTCCTTTTTTGACTTTAATGAAATTTCTTGTCCTTAAGATGTCTGCACCTTAGTTTCTTTGTAGCTGGTTTGCTCACTCCCCTTCTTTCCGTAAGTTTCAACTTCATCTGATCTGTGCCAGTTATATGGTTCTCCTACTTCCCCTCTCTTCGTATGCCTCGTATTTAATTTCTGTTCACTTTTCATTATATGTAATTACCCACCTTACTTAGAGACTTACAACCTACACCCAGCCTCATGCTGTACTAGCCACTGTGGCTCCTTTGGTTAGAGTGCTTTAGGACAACCTGAGAATAGGAGAAGGGGACTCAGGGCTCTCAACAATTGGCATCAGCACAAGCATTTGTGAACACACAAATTCGTATGAACAAGCTTTTTAAGTTCCACTTTTATGTAGAATTATGCAATCTTTGATTGTTTAAACTAGCTACAAACAAGCAGAACAGGAGCAGCGGTCGGCCTTTTGGCCTCTCGGTACTACCGTGCCAAACATTAACATCATGATTTGGTCTGTTGATGTTCCAGGCTTCACATTTCCATCTACCCCCAATAAGCTCTGATTCTCTTAGTAACATTCTCTTTGACTATTTCTAATTGTTCAGAGTGCAGTTAAGATTTCAATCATATTGCTATGGATTTGGATTCACGTAAAGGCCAGATCAGGTAAGGTTGGCAGTTTCCTTCCCTAAAGGACATTAGTAAACCAGATGGATTTTTCCTGACAATTGACAATGGATTCCTAGTCATCATGTGACTCTTAATTCCTAATCTTTATTAAATTCAAATTCTATCATCTGCCTTGGCGGGATTCGAACCCAGGTCCCCGGAACAATAACTAGGCCTTTGGATTAGTGTTCCAGTGATCAACTGCCTGCACTTTGGTTACTGGTAGCAGGCAGATAGCTCCCGCCTCATAAAGACACTCTGATTCTCTGTTTGATCACCAAGTCCACTTTCTGGACAATTAGACCAATGATTTTTTAAAATCACACTGTGAATGCAATGCACTTGTCTGTGTGTTTGGGACTTGGAAGTTATCTCAATGTTGTTTCCCAAACTGTAATGGAAAATCCAGACCTGTGTGCCACCAGCAGGTTTGAAAGGTGATGATACTTAGCCCTCGAGAGGTATAAAGTTAACATTTAAGTTCATTGTGTAGAAAGCTAAAAGGATGAAATCCGTTATTATGAGAGAAATTGGACATAAAGATGTTAAGTTTTAGTCACATGACAGCCATGACCATGATTTTAATAGCCTGCCCACACAGTCCGCATTACAGACTTGGTGGACTGAAGGCCCTCTTTTGTCCTGTATGATTCTGTGACTAGCTGCCTTCCCCATCTGATTTTGACAAGTTGGACTTAAGATATCTCTGTAAGTGGGGAAAGGGAAGGGATTGAAAGTAAGGCTTATGTTACCTTGGCAATTCCCAGCTACAATTCGGCTTTTAACAAGTTATAATTCCTAATGCTTTATCTCAGTACCAAAAGAAATGAATGGATTATGATCACAAGAGCAAATAAATCAGGATGAAAAGATATCTTAGCAAAATAATTACAGCTGTAAACATAAGTGATATGCCAAGGCACTTGTCTAACAATGTGAGATCAAGCCAAAGAGGGAAAAAAAAACTGATTTCTTTTATTTTAGCATTTCTGAGACTTTTTTCACTCATCTCAATATACACTGGAGACTACAATGGGACAAACCAATATACTGATTCTTAAAAACCATCTCGGGGGGCAGGAGGTCCCATTTAAGAACAACTGATCCATATTGCAAACAGAGTCATACAGCACAGAAACAGACCCTTCAGCCCAACCAGTCCATGCCAAACATAATCGCAAACTAAACTAGTCCCAGCTACCTGGTCTTGGCCTATATCCCTCCAAACCTTTCCAATTCATGTACACATCCAAGTGTCTTTTAAACATTGTAATGTGCCCACTTCCACCACTTCCTCAGGAAGTTCATTCTACACGCAAACCATCCTCTGAGTAAAACATTTGCCTCTTATGCCTTTTTTTAAGCCTCTCTCGTCTCACCTTAAAAATATGCCCCTAGTCTTGAAACCCCCACCCCCTAGAAAAAAAACCACCTATCATTAACCCTATCGTTCTGATCACTAGACCAAAAATGTTAAGGGACACTTAAGCAGCTCTTGGATAGGCACATGGAAGATAGTACAATAAGGGGGATGTAGGTTAGTTTGAAGTTAGAGTAGGATAAAAGGTTGGCACAACATCAAGGGCCGAAGGGCTTCTACTGTGATGTACTGTTCTATGTTCTATGTTATGTTAGTTCTGATTTCTCTTCACAGATGCTGCCAGACCTGCTGAGGTTTTCCAGAAACTTCTGTTCTTTTTTCTGATTTACAGTATCCACAGTTCTTTCGGTTTGTAACCCTATCTATATGTTGCATTATCATCAGTATCTTCCAGTTGGAGTCACTTTAAGGTTCTGGAGAATGGCAATGAGGAAGGGACCAAGATGTTCATGGTACAGGGCCCTTTTTGTGCTCCATGGTACAAATACCATTACTCCTCACAGAGCTTCGACTTTTGGGTTTAGTGATAGTGCAAGTCATTGTCCAATTCATCTATTTACTTTCTTCTAGGTATCTTCTTTTTCTCTCTCTTTCTACTAATTGTTTTTGTTATCTGGCAGACTCTCTACCACCAGGTTACGCTCTACGTATATGTATTCTGTCTTACTTATACATATTGGGACATATACAGATGAGCTCAATAACGGTATGTAGGAGAAGGTGAGGACTGCAGATGCTGGAGATTCAGGATTGATTTGTGTTGCACTGGAAAAGCACAGCAGGTCAGGCAGCATCCAAAAAGCAGGAGAATCAATGTTCCGGGCAAAAACCCTTCATCAGGAATGTGGAAGAGAAAGGGAGATGAGAGATAAATGGGGGAATGGGGGTGGGGTTGGGGGGAAAGATAGGTGCGAAGGTGATAGGTGGATGCAATTTGGGGTAATTGTGATATGTTGGTGGGGAGGGTGGAGAGCATTATCCTCCACCATTTCCACCACCTGCATACAGACCCCACTACCAAGGATATATTTCCCTCTCCACCTCTATCTGTGTTCCACAGAGACCATTCCCTCCGTGACTCCCTTGTCAGTTCCACGCCCTCTACCAGCCCACCCTCCACACCCAGCACCTTCCCTTGCCACTGCACGAGGTTTAAACCTGTGCCCATACCTCCTTCCTTACCTCCATCCAAATGATCTTTTTACATCTGGCAGAGATTTTCCTACACACCCATGCACCTCAACTATTGTATCCAGTGCTCTCGATGTGTTCTTCTCTACATTGGAGAGAGAGAATTCCAAATCACAGACAATTTCTGGGAACATCTCTGGGACACACGCACCAAACAACCCCACCGTCCTGTGGCCAACCACTTCAACTCCCCCTCCCACTCGCCCAAGGACATGCAAGTCCTGAGCTGCCTCCACCGTCAAATCCAAGCCACCCAACACCTGGAGGAAGAATGCCTCATCTTTCACCTTGGGGTGCTCGAACTACATGACATCAACATCAACTTCACTAGTTTTCAAATCTTCCCGCCCCCCCACCTCATTCCAGATCCAACCCTCCAATTTGGCACCACCCTCTTGACCTGTATTACCAGTCCATCTTCCTTCCCACCTATTTCCTTCAACCTCCTCTCCAATTTATCATGATTACACCGCACCTGCATTCACCTATCATCTTCCCAACTACCTCTGCCCCAGCCCCACCCCCAACTCCCCTATTTATCTCTCACCCCTTCCCCTTCCATAATCCTGATGAAGGGCTTATGCCCAAAATGTCGACTTTCCTGGTCCTTGAATGCTGCCTGATCTGCTGTGTTTTTCCAGCACCACATTTTCGGCTCAGTAGCAGCATGGTCTTGGTCGGTTTCTGTGGTGTGAAAATGTTGAAATATTCATTTTGGTTCTTCTTCTGTATCAGGTTTAAGCTGCAGCAATTGTCAAACATTCTAGCATAGAGTAGACAGTTTTGAAATTACATGGGTGTACATGTGATGTGTCACATGATTTCAGGAATGCAGGACAAAAAGCTTTTTTCAGATATCATTTATCAAGCCTATCAAGTCTGTGGTATGTAAGAACTTGTGGTACGGTTAATTTAGAGTAGTTCATTCAGTTCAGTGGTAATCAAGCAACTTGTGACCCAGTCAATACTTAACTAATTTCAGCCTGACTCCTGCACTCTGGCCTCAGATTCAGTTCAGAATGAACAGTCGAATCATGGATTGTTCTCACCTATTGTTCAATGTCTTTACCCTAGCTAGAGTCAGATCCAAAACAAGAAATGGAATGTTGTTCATCAATTGCTGGATTTTTCAATTTGCTGGGAATTTTGATGGTTTGATCACAGTGAACATGACCAAAACATTTTTTTTCAGCTGGAATGATATTTACATGATGGCAAGGGAAATTTGTAAATGGTGAAAGGGGAGTCAATCGATTGTCTGAGATGGTGTTGAGCTTTACGAGCATTGTTCAATTGTTGTGGATAATGGATATTGATAGTGGGGGATTCAGTGATGCTAATGCCACTGAATGTCAAGCAGAAATTATTAGATATTTACTTTTGGAACAGAATAAAGAATAACATCAGGAGTAGGCCATTTGGCATGTTCCACCAGTCATAAAGATCTTGGCCAATCCTAGACATTAACATTATATTCCTTCACTACTTCCATATTCTTACAACCAGAAGGGTGACTGGACTTGAAGTATTAATTCTGCTTTCTCTCCACAGATGCTGCTAGACCTGCTGAGTTTCTCCAGCAGTGTTTATGTTTGTCCCTAGAATCCACGAGACCCCAGAAATCTGTTGATTTCTCTGTTGATCATGGTTAGTGATAGATCTTCCATCGCTCTCTGTGGTAGAGAATTCCATACATTCACTATCCTCTGAGTGACAAATGTCCTCGCCTTTATCCTGAGTTTATATCCCCAATACTAGATTCAGCAGTCGTGAGCAACTTCCTATCCACATCTACTCTGTCACAACTTGTAAGAATTTTGTAATAAGATCAACTCTCATATTTTAATATCTCTAGAGAATACAGGCTGAGGTTCCTGAAGCATTCCTCATTAAGCAATACTAATCTGAGGGATAGATCCAGTAAACCTCTTTTGCATTCTGTCAATGGCGAGTACACTGTTCCGCAGACAAGGAAAGCAGATTTTACACAATACACCAAGACTCTATACAATTGCAGTAAGGTATCGTTACTTCTGAAAATTGTCTATTGCCAATGTTACCACTTTTCAGTCCAATAGGAGAAAGTGAGGACTGCAGATGCTGGAGATCAGAATCAAGAGTGTGGTGCTGGAAAAGCACAGTAGGTCAGCAGTATCTGAGGAGCAGGAGAATCGAAGTTTCGGGCATAAGCCCTTCATCAGGATGAAGGACTTTTGCCCGAAACTTCAATTCTCCTGCTCCTCAGATGTTGCTTGACCTGCTGTGATTTTCCAGCACCACACTCTCAATTCTTTTCAGTCCAAGCCTGAATGTTGTCTAGGTCTTGCTGTACATGAACATGAGCTGCTTCAATGTCTGAGGAAATGTAAATGGTGCTGTACATGGTGCAGTCATCAGCAAACATTTTCCCTGCTGACCATACAATGGAAAGAAGTTCAATCATGAACCAGCAGAAGGTGGACACAACCTTGAAGATCTCCTCCAGTGATGTCTCAGTACTGAGATGATTAACCTTCAACAACTATAACCATCTTCCTTTGTGCTAGGTATGAATTCAACAAGTGGAAAGTTTCCTCCTAATTTTCATTGATTCTACTTTCTTCAGGGCTGGTTGATGTGATGCTTTGTCAAATGCTGCCATCAAATCATGTGTAGCCAACATTACCTTGCCTCCCGAGTTCAATTTTTTGTTCATGTTTGGATCAAAGCTATAATGAGGTCAAGAATTGTTTGTGCCTTATGGAACCTAAACTGAGTGTCAGTAGGTAGGTTATAATATGCCTTAATAACACTGTTGGTAACCCATTCTATCACTGTGCTGAAGATAGAGAAAAATGGGTCAGGGAGTGACGAGATTGAGTTTGTTCTGCTTTTAGTACAATGGACAGGCTTCAACAATTTTCCATATTATCAGGTACATTCCAATGTTCTGGCAGTACTGGAACAGCATGGCTAGGGACGTTGCTAATTCTGGAGCAACAAGTCTTTAGTACAATAAATGAAACAAAGAACTAAAGATGCTGGAAATCGGAAACAAAAACAGAAATTGCTGGAGAACCTCAGCAAGTCTGGCAACATCTCTGCAGAGAAAGCATAGTTAATACTTTAAGTCCAGCAAACCTTTTACAGAACCGAGCAATCATTCCTACCACTACTGTTAGATGCATCTTTGGCAATTAAACTTGTGAGGATAAAGTCAAGGATGTTGTTCCTTCTTGTCCCTCCCTCGCCATCTGCTGCATGCCCAATCTAACCTCTAAGACCTTTAGGACTCATCTAGCTCAGTCAATGGTGGTACTAGCAAGCTATTCTTGGTGATGAGCTCCGAAGTCTCTCATCTACATTACATCCAGTGTCATTGTCACCCTCAGAGCTTCCTTCAAGTGGTGTTCAACAAAATACTGGCGCATGAGCTGAGGTCAGGACAGAGTTGAGGTGAGGTGGCAGGACGAAATCAGCAGCAGGTTCCCTTGCTAAAGTTTAACCTGACAATTCATGGCTTCTTGAGTAAGTCATGAAGACTCACTGACTGCTATACCATTGTGCTGCCTCACAGACTTCCTCACAGACAGTGATAGTGGTATAGAACATAGAACATAGAAGAATACAGCGCAGTACAGGCCCTTCGGCCCTCGATGTTGCGCCGATCCAAGCCCACCTAACCTACACTAGCCCACTATCCTCCATATTCCTATCCAATGCCCGCTTAAATGCCCATAATGAGGGAGTGTCCACCACTGCTACTGGCAGGGCATTCCATGAACTCACGACACGCTGAGTAAAGAACCTACCCCTAACATCTGTCCTATACCTACACCCCCCTTAATTT
>NC_057711.1:18785024-18786317 GCF_004010195.1 Chiloscyllium plagiosum | reverse complement strand
AAAAAAACCTACCCGGCTGCCCCTCCGGTCTTCGTCACTTCCCCCTGCTGCTCCCACTCTTTCTGTAAAGAGAGAAAAAAACACCGCTGCCCGCTACCGGTAAGTAATTTTAAAACAAACTGTCTTACTTTAGCTCAATGGGACATTTTGTGCAAGGCATGGTTCTGTGAATGCAACTATGTCGGCTGCTGTTTGACGAGGTTGTGGGATAACTTTCCAAATTTTTGCACCAGTTTCTGGATGTTGATAGGGAGGATTTTGCAAAGTTGATAGGGCTACATGTGCCATTGTCATTTCCAGTAACTAGAGCAATGCTAGGTGTCCGGTTGAATAATAAAAGTAATGAGTTTATGATTGGTCATGTGCAGAGGAGATGACCTGGGGGCAAGGTGATTCCTTAGTTGTTATGTCATTCTATCATCACCTTTGGAACGCTAGATGCTTGAATAGTTAATGATAGAAAATCTGTTAGACAACATTGTCCCACTATTAGCTTCCAATTTGAATATGTCTAGTAACCATCCACTGCTGAACGCTTATCTACTATCTGAAATAGAGCAGTATTTTTATAGAATGTAGAAGTTAGATTCCAAGCCTGGAAAACCGTATATGCTAAACTGGTTGCAAACAAGACTTGAAATAAGAAAGTGACTTGCTTTAGTTTCAAGAGCTATTTTAAACAGATGATTATTTCAAAAATATTGGATGTAAAGAAAACATCAAGTGTGAAAATTTGAAAATAACTTTTATAGATAGAGTATAGGCAGAAAGTTTTAAATGTTCTTTTCCAAAGCTGATGCATCTTTTGTTTTCTGTTACTTTCTGTTCTGAATTCAAAAGCATAAATGGGGGTTAGTTAATCAGTTGATTTGATTTGCTTTGCACTGACCTCTACCCCTGTTTGGTTTAAATGCAAAGGCTAAAGGCTTATAGAAGTTTATGAAATCATGAGGGGTATAGATAGGGTTAATGGTAGGTGTCTATTGCCTAGGAGGGGGGATTTCAAGGTAAAGTGGCACATTTTTAAGATGAGAGGCGAGAGATTTTAAAAAGATATATTTTACGTGCAGGGTGGATTGAACTTCCTGAGGAAATTGTGGATGTGGGTACAGTTACAATCTAGATTAGAGTGGTGCTGGAAAAGCACAGCAGGTCAGGCAGCATCCAAGGAGCAGGGAAATGGATGTTTTGGGCAAAAGCCCTTCATCAGGAATGAAGGCAGCGAGCCTCCGGGGTGGAGAGATAAATGGGAGGGAGGGGGGCTGGGGAGAAGGTAGCCAAGATACAATAGGT
>NC_057711.1:18780669-18784633 GCF_004010195.1 Chiloscyllium plagiosum | reverse complement strand
TGGTGGGGTCCATTTGGAGGTGGCAGAAATGTTGGCGGATGATGTGGTTAATGCGAAGGTTGGTAGGGTGGAAGGTGAGGACCAGGGGGGTTCTGTCCTTGTTATGGTTGGAGGGGTGGGGTTTGAGGGCAGAGTTGCAGGATGCGTTGGAGGGCATCTTCAACCACGTGGGAAGGGAAATTCTCTAAAGAAGGAGGCCATCTGGTGTGTTCTGTGATGGAACTGGTCCTCCACATTGGCCGTACAATTACAATGTTTAAACATTTGGATAGGTGCATGAATAGGAAGGATTGGAGGAATACAGGCCAGGAGTAGGCAGTTGGGACTAGTTTAGTTTGGGAGTATGTTCAGCATGGACTCGTTGGACTGAAGAGTCTGTTTCTGTGCTGTATGACTCAATGATAACGCAATTTTCATTCAAAAGCCCCCAAAGAATTTATTTCCTTCTTGTAATAAACAGTTACAGGAAATGATAAAGACTAACTGCAGGTACCAAATATTATAGATGGTACATCTATATTATAGGTGGGTGGCACGGTGGCACAGTGGTTAGCGCTGCTGCCTCACAGCGCCAGAGACCCGGGTTCAATTCCCGCCTCAGGCGACTCTCTGTGTGGAGTTTGCACATTCTCCCCGTGTCTGCGTGGGTTTCCTCCGGGTGCTCCGGTTTCCTCCCACAATCCAAAAATGTGCAGGTTAGGTGAATTGGCCATGCTAAATTGCCCGTAGTGTTAGGTGAAGGAGTAAACGTAGGAGAATGGGTCTGGGTGGGTTACGCTTCGGAGGGTCGGTGTGGACTTGTTGGGCCGAAGGGCCTGTTTCCACACTGTAAGTAATCTAATCTAATATGTGTCTGCAGGATCACATGAAGCACAAGGCAGCTCATGACACTTCAGTATAGAGTAATTTTACTTCTTTCTTTATGAACAGAGCACCCAATTAGTCCTTCCAAATCCAGTAATCCTGTTCCCAGCGGATATATCTCAGTGAGAAATGATGATTATAAGCTGTGCAGGAGGTGACTTACAAAGCTGTTGGCAGGATAATATTACAGTCTGGCAGTCTACTTTCTAAGGTTCTGAGACCAGGCTAATAATCTGACAAGACATTATCTGTGAATCAGCAAGCCATTACCATAAGTCACTCCACAGAGAATCAGAGGTTTTTACAGCTGCATTTATTAAAGAACAAAGAGGCAGCTCCCTGACAGACAGTCAAAATATCTAGATTTTACAATATTGACCCATCTTTGCAGGGTTAACCTGCACTTGTCAAGTCTGGAGAAAACTCAGGTCTGCTCAGTTCAAAGTCCGGGTAAGGTTTTGGCTTGGAGGAAGAGGGTAGGGCGATGGCTGTCCTCCTTGTGATAAAGCCAATTCTGTGAGCTGTGTCAGCAAGACTGCAGCACGAGATGCAAGAATGAACGAAAGATAAATATGAAAAGGAAGAAGAAAAGTTTATTTAAGCTGCCACTTCATTTCTATGTTTTGCATAGAAAAGGTGGTACTGATGATCGCCAGAGTAGCAACAGTTTAAGGAAAAGGCATGTGACCATATTCTGAAGGCAGACAAAGGTAGGTAATATATCGACAATTTAGCCCTTCCAAGAGGAAGTGCCATTGAAAAGTCATCAATTTAGTGCAGCAGTATTTAAACAGTGAAGGTTGCCACGATCCCAGAGGCTTCTAGCTTATGAGGGGGTGGGAGTCAAATTCAGAACGTAAGGCCTCCTTTGTATCTTCACCTCGTATTGGAATTTGAGCCAGATTGTTGGCATCACTCTGCATCACAAACCAGCCAACCTGCTACTAAGTTAAGGCTGGGATAGATTCTTTATCAGCTGGGTGATCAAAGGTAACAGGTAAAAGGCAAGAAAGTGGACGTATGCAATGTCGGATTAGCCAGGATCCCATTGAATGGTGGAGCAGGCTTGAGGGGCTGAAAGGCCTACTTCTGTTCATATTCGTTATGGTCTTGGGTTTGGGTAGCTCAATTGGCTGGATGGGCAATTTGTATTTCAGAGTGATGGCAACAAAATATGATCAATCCCTATACCAGATGAGATTACTGTAAAGCTCATATGTTTTCAACCTTATCCAGTGTGTGGTATCCCTTGGGTTAAACTCACCACCAGAAAGCTCTCTCTAATATGAGAACAGCATATGGCTCTCTGCTGCTATGGTGACCATCAGTTCCCTAAATACTGCACTGAAGAATTAACAAAATCGGTAGCCCCTGTTTCCATTCATCAATTCCTGAAGGAGAAAGTGAGGATTGCAGATGCTGGAGATCAGGGTCGAGAGCTTGGTGCTGGACAAGCAGCCAAGGAGCAGGAGAATCGATGTTTCAGGCCTTCATCCTGAAGCCCTCATTATGCCATTTTTAACTCTTCAGAGAAATGTGCTGTTAAAGGCATTGATAACTGGAGATCTCTGTGTTACTGCTTAGGCTTAAGAAATACTGTGGAACATTTTCTTTTGCTTTCTGCAAGTGACAAGCTAGCAGTCTCTCCAGTTCCTACTACCAGCCATTGGTGCACATTGGAAGAATTTATAGGCTGGTACTCGACCTCTTTGGTCACATTATGAATGGACTGGTCTTGGGCATTAAATCTTGTGTTGATTTGAAACTGATGCTTCTGGCTCACAGACAGGGACATTCACCAGAATTGTACCATTTTCTATCTCTAGCCTGGTCTATTCCAGTGCTTTCTGACCAGCTTCCCAACTTTCATGACATAGGTGTGTACCTGCACAGTTATGGACTAAATAGCTGCAAAAGAAAGGATAGCTAGACAATTTCCATTGATTGTGGGTTTGAGAATGAGGGGGCATAGTCTGAGAATTAGGGTAAGACTATTCAGGAGAGATGTTAGGGAACACTTCTGCACACAAAGAGTGATAGAAGTTTGGAACTCTCTTCCATGAGCGTGATGCATGATCAGTTGTCAATTTCAAATTGGAGATAAACCATTTTTTTTTAAATGAAGGTATTAAGGGATATGGGCCAAGGGCATGTATATGGAAATTGATCTCATTAAATAGTGGAAAAGCTGGAGGGGCTGAATGGCCTACTCCTGTTCCTATAAATGTTAAGAAATGGGATTAGACTGGCTGGCTTATTTATGGGATAGGAGAGACAAAAATGGACCAAGTAGCCCACTTTGATTAGATTAGATTACAGTGTGGAAACAGGCCCTTCAGCCCAACAAGTCCACACCGACCCGCCGAAGCGCAACCCACCCATACCCCTACATTTACCCCTTACCTAACACTACGGGCAATTTAGCATGGCCAATTCACCTGACCTGCACATCTTTGGACTGTGGGAGGAAACCGGAGCACCCGGAGGAAACTCACACAGACACGGGGAGAACGTGCAAACTCCACACAGAGAGTCGCCTGAGGCGGGAATTGAACCCGGGTCTCTGGCACTGTGAGGCAACAGTGCTAACCACTGTGCCACTGTGCCGCCCATTTGTTTCCATAAACTGCAAATTTGAGCTTGTCCAAAAAGATGCTGTCCTTCCATGACTTGGATCAGGTCCTGGTCACCAACTACTGTCCATGTATTTAGAACATAGAACATAGAACATAGAATATTACACCGCCGTACAGGCCCTTCGGCCCTCGATGTTGCACCGCCCCGTCATACTAATCTGAAGCCCATCCCACCTACACTCTTCCATGTACGTCCATATGCCTGTCCAATGACGACTTAAATGCACTTAAACTTAGAGAATCTACTATCGTTGCAGGCAAAGTATTCCATACCTTTATTACTCTCTGAGTAAAGAAACTACCTCTGACATCTGTCTTATACCTATCTCCCCTCACTTTAAAATTGTGTCCCCTCGTGTTTGCCATCCCCATACTTGGAAAAAGGCTCTCCCTGTCCACTCTATCTAACCCTCTGATTATCTTGTATGTCTCTATTAAGTCACCTCTCAACCTTCTTCTCTCTA
>NC_057711.1:18775664-18780237 GCF_004010195.1 Chiloscyllium plagiosum | reverse complement strand
GTCATTTATAAAAATGACGAACAGCAGTGGACCCAACACCGACCCTTGCGGAACGCCGCTAGTAACTGGACACCAAGATGAACATGTTCCATCAACTACAACCCTCTGTTTTCTTTCAGCAAGCCAATTACTGATCCAAACTGCTATATCTCTCACAATCCCATTCCTCCGCATTTTGTACAATAGTCTACTGTGGGGAACCTTATCGAACGCCTTGCTGAAAGCCGTATACACCACATCAACTGGTTTACTCTCATCTACCTGTTTGGTCACTTTGTCAAAAAACTCAATAAGATTCATTAGGCACGACCTACCCTTCACAAAACCGTGCTGACTGTCCCTGATCAGGTTATTCTTTTCTGGATGGTTATATATCCTATCACTTATAACCTTTTCCAACACTTTACCAACAACTGAAGTGAGACTCATTGCTCTGTAATTACCAGGGTTGTCTCTACTACCCTTTTTGAACAAGGGAACCACATTTGCTATCCTCCAGTCCTCAGGCACTATTCCTGTAGACAATGATGATTTGAAGATCAATGCCAAAGGCTCGGCAATCTCTTCCCTTGCTTCCCAGAGGATCCTAGGATAGATCCCATCCAGCCCAGGGGACTTGTCTATTTTCACACTCTGCAGGATCTCTAATACCTCTTCCTTGTGAACCTCAATCTCTTCTAGTCTAGATGCAAGTATCTCTGTAGCTTCCTCGCCAACATTTTCATTTTCTATAGTGAGCACTGTCGAAAAATATTTAGTGCTTCCCCTATCTCCTCTGATTCCACACACAACTTCCCACTATTATCCTTGATTGGCCCTAATTTAACTCTCATCATTCTTTTATTCCTGACATACCTATGGAAAGCTTTAGGATTAACCCTGATCCTATCTGCCAACAACTTCTCATGTCTCCTCCTGGCTCTTCTGAGCTCTCTCTTTTGGTCTTTTCTGGCTACCTTGTAACTGCAAGCACCCTAAGTGAGCCTTCACATCTCATCCTAACATAAGCCTTCTTCTTCCTCTTGACTAGAGATTCCACTTTCTTCATAAACCACAGCCCCCGCGCTCTACAGCTTCCTCCCTGCCTGACAGGTACATACTTATCTAGGACACACAGGAGCTTTTCCTTGAATAAGATTCACATTTCTTCTCAGCTCTCTTTTTAGGTCTTTCCTGACTTCCTTGTAACCCTCAAGCACCCTAACTGAGTTTTCACATTTTGTCCTAACATAAGCCTTCCCCTTCTTCTTGACCAGGGATTCCACTTTCTTAGTAAACCACAGCTCACGCGTTCTATAGCTTCCCCCCTGCCTGACAGGTACATACTTATCTAGGACACACAGGAGCTTTTCCTTGAATAAGCTCCACATTTTTAATGTGCTCATCCCCTGCAGTTTCCTTCCCCATTCTACACTTCCTAAATCTTTCCTAATTGCATCATAATTTCCCTTCTCCCAGCTGTAACTCTAGCTCGGTGGAGTACACCTATCCCTTTCCATCACTAAAGTAAACCTGGCAGAATTGTGATCATTGTCTCCAAAGTGCTCACTCACTTACAAATCTAACACTTGGCCAGGCTCGTTACCCAGTACTAAATCTAAAGTGGCTTGTCTACATACTGTGTCAGGAAGCCCTCCTGCACACACTGGACAAAAACTGACCCATCTATAGTATAGTGATCCCATCAATATTTGGATAGTTGAAGTCCCCATGACAACTATCCTGTCTCTCTCACTCCTATCAAGAATCATCTTTACTATCCTTTCCTCTACATCTCTGGGACTATTCGGAGGCCTTTGGAAAACTCCCAGCATGGTGACTTCTCCTTTCCTGTTTCTAACCTCAGCCCATACTATCTCAGTTAACGAGTCCCCAAACATCCTTTCTACAACTGTAATATTGTCCCTGATCAACATGCCACACCTCCCCCTCTTTTACCATCTTCTCTGTTCTTACTGAAACATCTGAATCATGGAACCTGCAACAGCCATTCCTGTCCCTGCTCTATCCATGTCTCCGTAATGGCCACAACATCGAAGTCCCAGATACCAACTCACGCTGCCAGTTCACCCATTTTATTTCGGATGCTCCTTGCGTTGAAGTAGACACACTTCAAAACAGGTTCTCGCTTGCCAGTGTCAGATACTTGATTTTGGAACTCCCTACTCTCATCCTCTTCTTTATCTGTCCTACAATTTTGGTTCCCATCCCCTGCTATATTAGTTTAAATCCACCTTAATAGCTTTAGTGAATTTGCTAGTCACCATTGCCTCACATGCTGGAAATGCATTAAGTTTTAAATTGTCATTTTCCAATAATTCATTACTAGTCTATAAACACTTTCAGCCCTCTTTGATCTCCTTGAATTCTCTTTGATTTTGATAGAATGATGGCGTAGTGGTACTATTTCTAGACTAGGGATCCTGAGTTTAATTTTCAGAGACCAAATCCAGCCAAGGGATATTTTTAAATGTAATTTCAGTTAATGAATATATCTGGAGTTAACTTTGGCACTGGCAAGCATAAAGCTATGAGATTGTCAATCAAAATCCATCCCATTCACTCGAGTCCTTGAGGGCAGAAAACTTGTAACTTTCCATGACCTGACCTAAGTGTGACTCCTGACTCTGAACTGCCCCCTGAAATGGCCTGGAAAGCCACTCAGTTTTACTGCTGCAGAAAACTGAAAAAGGAACCATCCACTATCAACCAAGGGTCCAGAAGAAAACACCACTTAGTTGACCCTACCAAGAGAGTATCCTGGGAGGCTTCAAAATTATCTTAAGACCCTAACATATGACCCTCATAGCATATGATCAAAGAATATCCTGCTAATTATCACTGATAGAACATTCCCCCTCCCAATGCTCTTGGCTGGACTGATGAATCATGTCTAACAGTCCTTGGAAGAAGGAGTGGAGTAAGGCACAGAATGCACTCTATCTTCCATATCAATTTTAATTTAGCCCTTCCCTCTGTCCCTACCTCTCTCTCACATTTGGTGGTCTGCATTGCCCTTAATGCAGTTTACATCTAAATTAATCATTTGGAAAGCGTATTGATGGTTAACAGATGAAAAACCAGGTGATTTGGTGATGGGACAAGAAACCATGCTGATGTGTGTAAGAGTACTTCGAATGTAAAAAGACAGTAACTTAGTGGCATAAGCACTCCTGAGATGGCCAAGTCCTTGAAGATATCCCTGGGTCTGTGGAAGATGGGCAGGGGACCCAACAAGACATGAGCAGCAAACCCAATTGACCTCACCTTCACTGATGTAACTGTCTTCGATGCAGCTGTCCAGAAGTGCCCACCATACATTCCTTTTAGAGACTTCACACTGATGCAATTCATGTGACTCACTGCTATTTTCTCACAAGCAATTAGAGATAGCATGGTGGCACGTGGGCGGCACAGTGGCACAGTGGTAGCGCTGCTGCCTCACAGCGCCAGAGACCCGGGTTCAATTCCCGCCTCAGGCGACTCTCTGTGCGGAGTTTGCACATTCTCCCCGTGTCTGCATGGGTTTCCTCTGGGTGCTCTGGTTTCCTCCCACAATCCAAAAATGTGCAGGTTAGGTGAATTGGCCAGTCTAAATTGCCCGTAGTGTTAGGTGAAGGGGTAAATGTAGGGGAATGGGTCTGGGTGGGTTGCGCTTCGACTTGTCGGTGTGGACTTGTTGGGCCGAAGGGCCTGTTTCCACACTGTCAGTAATCTAATCTAATCTTAAAAAAAAGTTGTCTTTGTTAGTTACATTTGCAGTCCTGAAAGAATGGAAAATTGTTCTTCCAGAGCTGGCCTCTTGGCGGTCCCTGATTTTAATTGTCCCACTGTTGCTTGCCATTTTTCTTTATTCACACACGGTTTGTTGGGCATCGAGGGCTAAGCCAGCATTTAGAGTCAGTCATAGAGATGTACAGCACCGAAACAGACCCTTCGGTCCAACTCGTCCATGCTGACCAGATTGATATTTAAGAACTTACCTCGGCGCCAACGGTCTTTTCACAGCAGAGAGCGGCGGGAACTGGGCGGAAGTGAAGTTGGAGCGCAGAGCTAGTCGGGAAGGTAAGTGATTGATATTTCAGTGGGTGTGTTCTAGACCCCAGGTCCTACAAAGTAGGGCTTCCCTCCCATCCTCCTCCTCTAACCTTCCAGAGCTACTTAGTGCACAGGTAAGCTACTTAGTGTTCTTGTTTTGGAGACGAAGTGTAGAGTTATGGCAGTGCAGGCAGTGGAATGTTCCTCCTGCAGGATGTTTGAGGTAGGGGTGAGCACCGATGCTGCTGCCGACTTCATCTGCAGGAAATGCAGTCAGATCCTGCTCCTCACAGAAGGAGTTAGGGAACTGTAACTGGAGTTGGATGAACTGAGGATTATTCGAGAGGCTGAGATAGGTAGAAGCTACAGGGACATAGTTACGCCAGAGAACAGAGGTAGCTGGGTAACAGTTAGAGGTGGGAAGGGGAGGAAGCAGGCAGTGCAGGGATCCCCTGTGGTCGTTCCCCTCAACAATAAGTGTACCGCTTTGGATACTGTTGTGGGGGACGGTCTAGCAGGGGTAAGCTGCAGTGAC